>NC_043708.1:139953260-139959429 GCF_006229205.1 Suricata suricatta
GGGCGCGCGCGGGGCGGGCTCCTCCCGCCTCCCGCGGGGTCGCGCCCCACACCCCTTCCCGAGCTGCGCGCGGACGCGCCGGCCACGGGAAGCCTCGGCACCCCGGCACCGCCGTTCAGTAAGTGCCAAGTGCATTCGGTGCGATCCTGCGGTTTCTGTTGTCCCGGTAGTTTAGGACGGAGAGGGGAAGGGTTGGAAGCAGTTGTCGGCTCTGAGTTGGTAATGGTTGAGGCCGGACGCCGAGCGCCTGCGGGCTTGTTATGCCACGCTGCTTTAGAATACGTTTGAAATGTTCCTTGACAAATGGTTTTTTTTTTTTTTTAAAGAAGAGAAACACCAAAAAACGAGGCTTTGAAATGGAGCCATCAGAGAGGCACCTGAGCTCCCGCCCCCCTACTGGCAGAGCCTACTTCTCCCAGTGTCTACACCTGTGCTGCCCCGGGGTTTGCGGTGAGCAGGCCGGTCCTCCAGACCCCTACCAGGGCTGGGGTCGGGCACCTGCAGGTGAGTCCAGAATGGGTTGCTTACCCACACTGAAAGCAAACAAAAGGAGACATTGTGCAGGATTCAGAGAATGTAAGAATTGGGGCCAATCTCTCAGGCCCCCATTTAGAGCATTCTCATTCTCTGGGGGGAAAAACCCTTCATTTGGAAAATATTGCAAATCAGATAAACAACTAGGGACTTGTACCCAGTAGATATAAAGAACCCTCAAAACTCAGAAGTAAAAATAGGTGTGAGGGTCTTGATGGGGGTGCAAATGTTCTAAAATTGGATTGTGGTGATAAACATTAAATCTCATTGAGTTGTACAGTTAAAACGGGCAAATTTTATTATATGTACGTTATACCTTCGTAAAGTTGTTTTTAAAATCTCAACACTAAGAAAACTGAAACCCATGAGCAAAATAAGAATTAGACACCTCACCAAAGAGGATCTACATAGGCAAAAAAAAAAAAATCACATGAAAAGATGTTCAGTATCAGCCTGGCTGACACATGACTTGACACGCACTGCGATGGCGGAAATAAAGCAATACCGAGTGCAGACGCGGGCCCAGAGCGGCTCTCTCCCTCGTAGCTTACTGCTGGGGACAGAAACCACACGGCTGCTCCGGGAGGGAGTGTGACAGAGTCCGGGCAGGTAGGCGTACATTCCCTGCACCACCCAGCGGTCACACTCCTGGGGACTTATCTGGAGGAATGGCGACTTGACTTCACACAAGCCCCTGCACATGGGTGTTTATAGCAGCTCTGTCCATAGTTGCCCCAGCGCACTCACAGGACGAGTGCTACTCAGACAGACGGTGGCTGCGGGACACAAGCTGCTTGCTCTCCACACATCACGCGGCCTGTGACTCGTCTCCAAAGGACCAAGCCAGTGATGGAGAGGCGTCCTGGGTCGCCAGGGAACCGGCAGGGAGGGAGGCGATGGGGTGATGGGTCTCTCCTATGTCCTCATTATACGAATCTACATATGTGTTAACACTCAGAGAACCATACATAGAAAGTCAATTTTATTGAGTAATTTAAGAAATGGAATTTTTAAAAGTCCTCCTCAATTCGGCAGATACTTTAGGAGCCAGTCAGGCACCAGGCATGGGGCAAAAGCAGTATGTGGGAGGATCAGGCCGAGCATTTGAGAGCGAGACCCTGAACCCGGCCTTGCTAGAAGGCAGGACGTGACCAGGGCTGTGGAGAGGGCCATTCGTTCAGAAGGGGAACCAGGGGTGGCTGCTCAGAGGACGGGCTTCTGGGCCTGAAGGAGGAATAGGACTCATTCATTCACTCAACAAACATTTATTAAGCACCTCCTGCGTGCTGAGCCGTGTCCTAGGCCCTGGGGATGGGGCTTGAAGATGAAGGCCCAGGTTCCTGCTCCGACAGAGCTCACACTCTAGTGGGTGACGTGTGGACAATGAACCTAGCAGGGCTCAAGGCAGCTGGGGTGACGGGAACAAAGGGTGGACCTGAGCAGAGCCCTGGATGGCGCAGCCACCGCAGGAGCTGGGAGGCTCAGGGAGGAAGGTCTGGGTAGAGGCTACAGCAAATGCGAAGGCTTTGAGCCGGGAGGGTCCAGCAGTGTGGAGAGTCTGCGAGAAGCCCAGTGGGCCTCGTGCACTGGGGGAGTGGAGGACGGTGGGGTGAGAGGTGGGCCGGGACATGGGGAAGGCTCCTGGCACACAGCGGGTGCTTCTCTGGTCTGTGTCCTGAAGCCCCGTGCGGGGAAGGAGACTGGCCTAATTCCTTCGGCCGAGGTTTGCCGGAGCCCCTCCAAGGCCTTCAGGGAGGACAGTCCAGGGCTCCCATCCTGGCCTCCCCTGGCCGTGGCTGTTTGATGCGGCTGATGGACTCCTGTACCTGGGGCCTCGTCAGCCATCACTCAGGAGGAAGCAGGAGACCGCCCACCTGGCCGCTCAATCGTCTCACTCCGTAACCCTGGGGCCCTCGGGCATGCAGGGCAGCTTAGGGCCCCTCAGAAGGCGTGTGGGTCTGGAAGAGGGGAGGGAGGAAGAGCCCCACTGTGCCGAGCACACACACAACCACAAAGACCCACAGGAACAGCCGGTCCACCACCATGGCCACGTACTTCCAGTCCTCAACGACCTGCAGGCAGACAGAGGGGCTGGTTACGGGTGCCCAGAACTCCTGCTCCCACTCCTTCACTCAAGTTGGGCCCTCACCCGCCCCCCCCTCACCCCCCCGCGGCTGGTTGGGTCACCTCACTGCCTCTCAGGTCCTCCATCCCCTCCCCCCAGCATTGCAGGGCCCCCAGGCAGTCCAGGAAGCCAGGGATAGAAGGGTTATTAAGACCACACATTGTGACTTGAGAACCGAATCTGTTATAAATAAGAGGGACGAAGCCCAGGAATGCAAGGCCCTATCTCTTATTTTCACCCAGAGCTATGTGGAGGGCAGGGCAGTGGGGCCTGCAGGACACCTAGACACCTGCTGCTTCATCGGCTCAGTAGTTCCTGTGATTGGGGCCCAGCCTCCCTCTGCAGCCTCCAGCCTCCGCCTCCGCCTCCGCCTCTGCTCCATCTTCTTTGGCCGCAGTGGGGTGTGGGGCTGGCAGGAGCCTGCTGGCCTCCAGAGGCACCACCACCTTTGCCTCGGGGACCCAGCAGCCTGCGCTGTCCCCCCGGAACCCCTCTCCAGGCCCCAGCTCACGCCCTTGCCCATGAGGCCACTCTGCCTGTCTTCCCTGCTGGAGGGCGGCCTAATGAGAACTCAGCAGAGCTCTGGGGTTGGAAACGTGGCCAGTAGCAGACAAGCTGACGTCAGTGACCCAATTTGTCCAGGTGCCGTCAGTGGTGTGCGTCTACCCTGCAGAACAGTCCTGTGTCAAGCAGCTCCCACACTGCAGCCACACTCAGTGCTGCCTGTCCCCAACCCCAGCAGCTCCCCAGGTGGGCTCTCCTCGGCTTTCTTGGGCTTTGTTCTGACAGCCCTGGTTTCAGATGACTTCTTTTTCAGTGTGTGTGTGTGATTTCCCCTCTTTTTATATTTGTGTGCTATTTATAGTGACCAGTTGGTCACCAGGCAGGTGGATGAGCTGAGCATGAGGTGCACAGCCTGGGCTGGCTTCGGGGTGGCCGTGCTCCGGAAGGGAAGAAAGCCCAGGCCTCAGAACGTCGGCCACCCCGTAAGTGCACCGTGTGCTCGGTGCAGGGCAAGGAAGTTTAAGGATGTCAGAAAGCTCTGCATGTGGAGCTGTGTGACCCCGGGCAAGTCCGTGAGGGGCTCTGAACCTAGCTTTCCCCATTGTGCCCTGAGGTTTGAGTACATGCCACTTCCCAGGGATCCTGTCAGCCCTGGCAGAGCCCCTTGGGTGTGCTTACAGCTCAGTGAACCGGCGATGGTAATTATGGGGGGTCCTGCCTGGCTGCTCCCCACAAGAGGCTTTTAATTAATGGAATTAGAAATGGCCAGAGGGCCCAGAGTGTCACGGGGGGAGTGGGGCCTTTAGAAGAGAGAGCTCAGGGCCGGTGCACGGGAGACAAGTGCTTCTTGACCTGTGTGTGCACACGGACCCCTGGGCTCTGAGCTAAAATGCAGGCTCTGGATGCCTCCCGCATAGGCCCAGGCTCACTCCGAACATGGGTCTGGGTGGGGGGTTGGCCCCGAATTTTGAAAAGTCACCCAGAGGTTCTCACTTAGCCAGCAGGGCCCCATGCTGTGTATTAATATCCGGGACCCAATACATTAGGAGATGCTGGGCTACCCAATGGTCTTAAAGGAAGCACAATCAAGTTATTTTTTTGGCAAGTGAAAGCGGGTGGTCCTCTGGATCGTCTGGCCCTGGACCGTGCAGCTCGCGGGATCTGCTGAACACACAGGTCCTGCGTGAGCAGGGCCGGGCTGGGCCTGGAGCCGTGTTTCTCACGCCCCAGGACCCCAGGCAGAGCAGCGAGGAGCTCACGCTCACAACCTGCATTCTGTCGGTCATGGTTCTCTTTTTTCTGTTTCACAGTGTGATTCTGGAGTTTTCCCGGCCGGCTCCTGTCTCCCCGCACTAGTGGAAACCAGGGCCGTCCCTGGAGAAAGCCGCCGGAGGGAGGTGAGAACAGGGCGTGCGTCTGTGTGTGTGCAGCTGCACGCCTGTTGTACGGGCCTGTTCATTCTGCTCTGGAATGTGTTCTTCGCAGTGTGGGGACGTGTGTGACAATCTCCAGCCATTGCCATCACCATCTGTGCTCAGTTGTTACAGGATCATCCTGTGAAGTGTCATTTGTTCCGAGCAGTCATTTGAGATACCTATGCTTTAGTGCCTGTTGCTCTGTCCTGTGAGAGTCAACTTCACCGGTTTTTAAAGTCTTTTTAAATTAAAGACTTTTTAAAGTCTGTAATTGTCATCACCCTACTTGACATTATTACATTATTAATGCAGCAATAACATTTTAATGGATGTTTCTGTACTCCTAAAAGCCCTAATGTTTGTAGGGCTTCCGGGCAAGCCGGCGGAGGATGGGAGCCAAGGCCCTTGGTGTCCATCAGGCCCTTGTCCCTAAGGGACTGACTTGGGTCCCCCCCTGCCCCGTCCCCCCTCCCCCCACCCCCGCCCTAGGGCTTTCTCCAGCATGGGGCTGCTGGCTTCGCAGCCTAGGGCACAGCCTGGAAGGATGGGGAGTTAAGGCCCCGGGGCCGCCCTCAGCCCTGGGGGTGGGCGCTGATGCGCTGGAGGCCACCTGCGGACTGAGCCCCCCAGAGCCGGAGCCGGAGCCTGGCTGTAACCAGTAAGCCCCGCCCACCCTCCGCAGTCTCCTCCTCACTTGCTTCCTGAGCTCACTTCTCAGGTAAACCATGCCCTGGCCCTCACCTCGGCGTCTGCTTTTGGGGACACCGAAGCAAACAAAAAGGGACCCCTGGTACTTCTTTCCTCTTTCCCAATGCATGAAGCTGTGATGAAACTCGGGTCAGTTTGGGGCTCCATACTCCAGCCCCCCGGCGAGTGAGCTGCGGGGAGTGGGGAGCTGGCGGGGGACAGGGACTGGGCTAGGGACTTACGCTCTGGTCTCGGTCGTCACTCTTCATATGCTGGGCAATAAAGCTGACGCCCTCCAAGGCCTCCTGCACATCCTGCTGGAACCTCCCGGAAGACCTCCACCGGAAGTCCCGGGGCAGGCCGGCCGGGGACTTGGGGGCCGCAGAGGCAGGGTTCACAGAGGGCGTGGGGTTCCCACAGAGGCTGGAGGTGCTGGCAGCCTCAGAGCGGGTGAGGTGAGGCCGGCTGGGCCCGGGGGCCCGCGAGGGGCTGCCGTGCGGGCGCTTGAGGAACAGGAAGGTGGGCAGCTGGTGTAGGAAACAGCGGCGGACCCAGGGCGCCATGGTGTGGGTGCTGGGCGAGCGGTGGTGCACGTTGAGCACACACACGCTGGTGACGATGGAGAAGGTGACCAGCACCATGGTGAACATGAGGTACTTGCCGATGAGCGGCACGTCCAGCGAGGTGGGCGGCACGATCTTGGAGATGAGCAGCAGGAAGACGGTGAGCGCCAGCAGCACGGAGATGCACAGCGTCATCTTCTCGCCGCAGTCGGACGGCAGGTAGAAGACGAGGATGGCCAGCGAGGTGATGAGCACGCAGGGGATGATGAGGTTGATGGTGTAGAAGAGGGGCTTGCGCCGGATGATGAAGTCGTAGGTCACGTCCACGTAGCTGGGGTCCT
>NC_043708.1:139959529-139992903 GCF_006229205.1 Suricata suricatta
ATGAGCAGCAGGAAGACGGTGAGCGCCAGCAGCACGGAGATGCACAGCGTCATCTTCTCGCCGCAGTCGGACGGCAGGTAGAAGACGAGGATGGCCAGCGAGGTGATGAGCACGCAGGGGATGATGAGGTTGATGGTGTAGAAGAGGGGCTTGCGCCGGATGATGAAGTCGTAGGTCACGTCCACGTAGCTGGGGTCCTGTGGGTTCACCGTCCTCCGCCCAGGGAGGGCCACGATGTCCCACTCACCGCTGGGGGTGAAGTCATCCATGCTGGCCGTGGGTGACTCAAGAACCATGTCGATCTCCGTGTGGTCGTAAGTCCAGGAGCGGAACTTGAGGGTACAGTTCTGCTGGTCAAAAGGGAAGTGCTTGACCTCGATCTTGCAGGCACTCTTGTAGATGGCCGGTGGCAGCCAGAAGATGCTGCCATTGGAGCGGACCACCACGTTGGTGTAGAGAGACACCTCGTAGGTCCCGTCGGCACTAGAGCCATGGACAGGAGAACGGTGTGAAGTCTGAAGGCCTGGCCTTTTCTCAGAACTCACTAGTAAGCCCTTGGGATCATTTCTCACTGGTCATCCTTCCAGCCTCTGGTGCTCTTACTGAAAAGGTCAACTTCACAGAGAGCCCTGTTCCCCACATCCCCCCACCCCAGCCTGGGATCTTCACATGGATGAGCTCAGTAAGCCTCATAGCAAAGAGGTAGGTTTTATTATTACCCCATTTTACAGATGGGAAAAACGAGGCTCAGGGAAGTTAAATGAGACTAGCAGCTAGGATCTAAACTCAGGTCTGTTGTCCCCAGACCACGTACGGGTTTCATGCTTCTGCTGGTAACACTGACCTCAGAAGAGTCTCTTGCTCCCTCTACAATATTTATGCATCGTAAGTCAATGCTGCCAATGCCCAACACTGACAAAGCAACTGAGGGTCAACGAGACAGGATGGAGGGCAGGAGGAGCACCGGGTCGGGGTGCAGATGCCAGCCCTGACCCCAGCTGTGCCTGGATGAGTGTGTGAGGCCCTCCCCTTCTCTGGGCCTCCGATCCCCGCTGGTGACAGAGAGTCCTCATTCTAATCCCTCTTCCAGCCTCACAGCCTAGAGGTGTGAGGGAAGCACAGAGGAGGCCCGGGGCTGACCTCAGGACCTACCGGCCCCCAGAGGCCGGGGCGCTGCCCCCTGGGCCTCACTGACTTGGCAGCCCTGCCACTCACTTGTTGTAAAGCACGATGTCGGGCAGCCAGATGCGCTTTGCAGGGATCCTCAGGATGTTCACGCCTTCGTAGCGGGAGCTGTTCCAGGCCAGGCGGTAGTCAGTCCATTCCTGAGCAGACAGGCATGGCCCTGTCACTTGGAGGTCCATAGCCACCAAGGGGCGGCCCTGGAGGAACGTCTCCAGGCTGGGGAGCCTGGAGGGCACTTACCTGTTTCAGCCAGACATTGGTGGTCATGATCTGCTCCCGCTCATTCTGGGGAGAGAAATGGGGCTATGAGTTCACCAGGGTGGGGGCCCTCACGTACGCTCCAGGGCTGTGTGACCCACACCTCTGATAACTCAGAGCTGTTTCACACCCAGGGTGTCTGACACAAAGCTTATGATTGTCACCCAAATCCGGTCGTCCACTGGCATTGTCTTCCCCGTGGATGGCACCCTCAGCCATGCGCCACCACAAGCTAGATTGTCTGCTGCTTTCTGTCTTGGCGGCCACCATCATCTGTCGCCTGGACTACTGCAGTGGCCTCCCTCTGGTCCTCCAGCTCTGTCCCAGCCTGCCTTTAGCCTCTACCCAGCAGTCAGGGCGATCCTTTTATTTTATTTTTATTCTGTAAGTAGGCTTCATGCCCAGCCTGGAGCTGAAACACGGGGCTTGAAGTCATGGCCCTGAGATTACGACCTGAGCTAAGATCAAGAGTCACTTAACTGACTCAGCCACCCAGGTGCCCCCAGGGTGATCCTTTTAAAAGGCTCTTCTCCACTTCTCAGACTATGTTGCTCTGTTGAAACCCTACGCTCTCTCCCACCTCACCCAACACCCACCAACATCCTGCTCAGGGCCCCACGGCCCTGTACCATCTGCCCCTCCTCCCACAGCTCCAGAGCCTCATGCCCTCCCATTTGCTCATTCTGCTTCAGCTTATTTCTCTGCTCCTGCTGTTCCCTCTTTCTGGAACCCAGGCAGCTAACATACTCACTTTTTTCAGGTTCTGACCTTCCTGCACAACACAGCACCTGGTCTCTCTCTCCCTCTTACCCTGCTTTATTTTTCTTCATAGCTCTGGACACTATGTCTGCTGGATGCCATCTGTGTGTGTGTTATCTGCCATAGAATTTAAATTCCTTGAGGACAGACAGCACCTGTAGGGGGCTACCTGGGATGTGTCAGATACTTGATGAATGTTTTCTGAGGAACACAAGAGTCTACCACCATAATTCAGACCATTATAATCCATATCTCCCCTAGACCACCACCACAAGACCCTCCCAAGTGGTCTGTGTCCATTCTGCTCCCCGCACCCCCAACCTCTGTTCTCCCTTTGTATCCAAGTAAACTTGCCCCTCAATCCTGTCCCTGCTTGAGTCACTTCTGTGGCTTCCTTCACATACATAATAAGAATCTAACTCCTTCGTTGGGTCTGCAAGGCCTTGCCAACTTTCTCAGCCCCATTTCACCTCCCCATGCCCCTTTATTCTGTGCTCTGCCCACCCCATGGCCTTTGTCCTGTGAATGTGTTTACAGTGTATGCCATTTTCCCTGCCTTCTGTTCACCAATATGACTTCCAGCACCTTGATCTCAGCTTGGGAGTCAGTTTCGCAGGGAGCCTTTCCTGAACCCCCACCTGGGTAAGCACATCAGTAGGATAAGTTTCAGCAGCCACTAACAGAGACCTAGGGTAACACTGGCTTAGAGAAAGTTTACAGTTTAGACATATAGAGTAGTTTTTGCTCTATAGAATCCTTAGATACCCATGGTCCTTTCGACTGTCTTCTCTATCACACCTAGAGTATGGTACTAGGAGACCTAATGCATGGTCCAGGGTGGTGGCTAGAGCTCCACTACTGTGTCCACATTCCAGATGTAGTGGGAAGACCAAAGAGAAAGATGCATACCAGTTGTCTTGTTTTAGGTAGAGTATTTAGACCATTTACATTTAATGTAGTGCTGATTATGTTTGGTTTAAATGTATCTTCTTCCTGGTGCGTTCCCTTTTCTTTTTCTTGCTGTATTTTAATTATTTTATTATGGCATTTTCTCTGTTTAATGACATGACTCGCCTTTTAGTAATTGCCCTGGTGACAATAAACATACCTGGTGTGTTAGAATCTAATGATTAGTGACTTCGCCACTTCCAGAGCAGGGGCAAGAACTTTAGAACATTTCAGCTCCATCAGACCCCTCCTGCCTTGTGGGTTAATGTTGTCATTATTTAATTTCTATATGTAATTATAACCTTGTGAGTTGTCTTATATTGTCAATATTAATTTAAATTCACCCATACATTTACCCTTTCTGTTGTGCTGTTTCTTTCCTACATTTCTGTTTCCTTCTGCAGTCATTTTCCTTTATGGTTAATGCACTTCCTTTGTATTGGGTCTTCTTATATTAAATTCTCTACTTTTGGTCTGAAAACATCTTTACTTAACCTTCATTTTTGAAGTGTATTCTTACTGGGTATCCACTTCCAGGCTTGCAGTTTTTTCTTGCAACACTTTAAAAATCTCATTAGTTTCCTGGCTTCCATTTTCATCTGTCGGTGTTATTCTTGCCCCCACCCCACCCCCATCCTCCCCACAGGGACCACTTTTACATTTTTCTCTTTGTCTTTGCTTGTTGGGGGTTTGAGTAAGATGAATCTATATGATTTTCTTTGTACTTATCCATCATGGGCTTTGTAGAGACTCTTGAATCTGTAGCTTCATGTCTTTGGCCAGTTTTGGAAAATTCTGCCAGTACCACTCTTGTTCTTTATTTTCACTTCTGTAACTCCAAATACATGTGACAGAATTGACTCTCTGTCATGTACTATGTTATTTTTTTACTCTATTTTCCATCCTTTTTTTCCTGGCATTTGTTGAGATATTTGCTATTTACCTCTCCTCCGGTTCATTAACCTTCTCTTGTGCTGTGACCAGTCTGCTATTAAACCCATTCAGTGGGGGCGCCTGGCTCTCAGTCGGTGGAGCGTGCGACTCCTGACCTTGGGGTGTAGGTTTGAATCCCACGTTGGGTGTAGAGATTACTTTAAAATAACAAAATATTTAAGGAAAAAACTTCTGATGAATTTTAAATTCTCCATATCATAATTGTCTTGAATGTATAAATGACTTATTTTCCTTTTAAGAATATTTACTTCAAAAAATTTATCTAATATTAACTTTCTTTATTATTTATTTATTTTTAATAGTGGCAAAACACACACAACATACAATCTGCTGTGCTAATGGCAGTTGTCTTAAAGCTTATGCCTGATCAGTCCAATATCTGAATCGTCTTGGGTGTCTGTTTCCATTATTTTCTTTCTTCTGTATTATTTCATCTTGGCTTTCTATGTGCCTCATAAATTTTTATCTGACTTTATATGCCTCCAGGGAGTACTCACTTTGGCTATTGGCAGGCAGTTACAGGAGAGGTAGATGAACGTAATCTAGTTAGTGACTGAGCTGGTTCAAAGCAGGTTTAGTTTTTGCAAGGTCTGGTCTATTTTTGATTCATTTTTACTCTTCTGGGTGGTCTTTTCAGAGTCTCCACCAAGGCCCCATCTCCCTGTCTCGTGGGGCTTAAAGTCTGGCATGTGTCCCCCAGCCCTGTGAGGGGACCAGACATTCAGCTCGGCCTCCATCCTCTTAGCCCCTCAGCCATGGACTGTTTACCAGTCGTCCTATGCGGGGCGAAGTACCAGAGACTAAAGGGCCCCCTCCCAGAACCTGGGCCCTCGGGTCCTGGCTGAGCTCTCAAGAGCTTCAGGCAGAGTGTTTTGGAGGAGGAGGCATTTTGTACGGCGTTTCTAGTTGTTCTCGTGGACAAGGTGGTCTGTGACAAGCTGCTCTCCCATTACTGAGCGGCGAACACCTCCATCTGTCTTCCAAAACAGTTTTTTGGGGGCGTGGAGGCATAATTTACACACAGTGAAATGCACAGGTCTTAAGCATACAGTTTGATCGATTTTAACAAACATGTGACCCACACATCCCTTCTCCTTTCAAGATCTATCACTCAGACAGTTGTCTTGGACTCTTCCGGTGCCTCACTCCCGAGGACACCAGCTCAAGACCCTGGTCGCCGCAGGGAGCTGCTTCTGAGGACCTGCCTGCCGCACATGCTCCTTGCTTTCTCCCGGGAAACTGCCATCTTTAACCCATAAGCCTTCCTCCTCGAAAACCAGACCCTGGAATATGGAAGGGAAAATGCCTAGAACTGAGTATTTGTTCTACACACAGCTTCCAGGGTGATAACAGCACAATGGGGACACTCACAGGCGTAGGGCTGGAGGCTCTGTCCCCTCCTTCTGGTAACTTCTGTCATGTCACGGGCCCACAGACTAGATCTGGCAGGGGCAGCCTTAGCCTGGAAGCATGACCAGAGCCACCTGCCTGCTTCCCCTCAGCAGGGCAGCAGCTGCAAGGTGGCAGCTGGGCTCACCCCATTAGGCAAAGAGCCCTCGGCTGGACAGTAAGACTCAGACACCAGCGTGGGCCTGGCCGGAAGCCCTTATTCTTTCCAGTTGGCCTGCGGAGGGAGGAGGGACAGACAGCATAGGCTTTCCGTCCCTCCCCCATTCTCAGGCTGTGCTTCCTCCCAGGGCTCTGCGTGAAGGGGCTGGGTTTGTAGGCCTCGTTGTGCTAGGGATCGCGGAGAGAAGGCAGCTGCCTGTCCCCAGGAGGTTCAGCCCCCTTCCCGTGACCCAAGACAGCACCCTACAATGCTCCCCTCAGAGCTACTGCCCAGGACAGATTCCAACCCGGGGGTGGGGACGCGGGAAGGGCCACACAGGGAAGGTTAACTGTGGACCATGGTTCCTTCGATCACCCCCAGCTCAGAGACCAGGAGGGGAGAAGGGGGGCTCCCTGGTACCTCAGCCACCTTAGCACCCCTACGCCTGCCCCACATCCACACATCAAGAGTGACAACCTTACTTGTGAATGCTGCAGCCCGTCCCTCCTTCCCAGGACTGCACAGCTGCCCTCATTTGTCCAGACTCACCCACTTGGCTGGGCCCATGCCGCAGCTGGCCCTGTCCCCGCACCTGGGCCTCTGCACCTGGCTGTTCCCAGAGCCCAGCTCCTACCTCCCCAACCAGTGGGGGAGTGTGAGGTCATCTGCTGAGCAGGCTGGGGGAGGCGACAACAGGTAGAGCTTTGAGGACCAGGAGGAGTTTATGGCCATGCTGGAGGCCCACCTGCTAACGGCAGGCCCGTTGGCTGTCTACCCAGCGGTCATTCCCCCTTCACATCTTCCATGTTACCAAAACCAAGACTTTGTTAGACGTTGGATATTCATGAACTTCACGGACCCTTCTCTAGCCTCCTTGCTGTATATCCAGTCTTAGCCAACTCTGGGTAAGGCCCAGGTGTGAGCTATAGCCCTGGGTGCTTTCAGGGCAGGTCTCTGGGATCGTTTTCCTCAGACTGAAAACGATACCCGAGAAAGGATCTGCCAGCTCCTGCCACAGATGTTAGCATGTGAGGACCTTCTGTTTGGGGCTGTGGCCACCATCTGATGATCGTGAATCACGGAATCCTGCCATCGCAGACAGCAGCCTCAGATTCTGACACTGCCACTGAAACCGCTGGGCTGCTCTCTTGTTGGGCTGTCCTTACTGGTTTAGCCACTTGTACTCGGATGTCCTGTGACTGGGGAGTTAAAGCACTGTGATCGACATAGAGATCATGGGCGAGCAGGTGGCTCAGAGCTGTGGACCAGTGCACAGCTGGGCAGGGCATGCCCAGCGGAGAGAACACACACAAAGACACAGACTGGAACAGAAGAGTCACGACTTTGAGGCAGTCGGGGCCTTCCAAGTTTAGGCAGATTCCTTATTTTATGCATATGGAATAGGAGCAGCCGAACAGTCTGACCTTGCCTGCGAGTCTTGGAAAGCTAGAGGTGAAACCCGCTGCCCAGCCCTGCACCCTCGGGCTTGGCCCTGCCTGCCCCCCTCCTCATGTGCCCGGAGCCCGGGCTGCAGAGCCAGCACTGTGGGCACCTACCACGCTGATGAGCTGCGCCAGGGAGAGCTGGAGCTGGATGGAGATGAGCTGGGTGGAGCTGGTGGCTGGGCGGATCAGGTTGTTGTAGCGGGTTTTGTTCAGAAGGTCATCTACGAGCTTCTCCTCTGCATTGGCCACGCGGCAGTCCCCTGGGAAGGTGCACAGTCAGACCTGCTGGGCCCTGATCGTGCGGATGCCGGTCCTGGTGGTGAAGGGGACAGCCCCGGGCCAGGGCGTAGGGGTGCCCTCGGGGGTGGCTGAAGCAGTAAGGTGCTGGCAAGACCGCCCCTCCATGGGACCCTGGACATCCAAGGCAGAGCTCAGCTTTGTCCTCCAGGAGCTGCCTCTTCCTGCCCCTCTTCCCTCTAGGATGAATGGTTAGTCCAGAACCTGGGTACCTGCAGGTGTCCTCTGTGTTCCAAGTCCCCCCATCCATCCTCTCTGTGCACCCCCCAGCCCGGGTCCTGGCGCAGGGCCCTGCCCTGGCTCTTCCCATACCCCCCTGGCTGGTGTCCCTGCCACCAGCAACCATGTGGTGTGAGAGTGATTTTCCTGCCACACCGGGGCCTTCCCCGCCTGCAGCCTTTCAGAGCTGAAGGCAAAGCCCCGTTCCCCTGGTACCAGCCGCCCGTCTTCGACCTGCTCTCTCCTCCCCTCGCCATCTCTCTGCCCAGACAGTCTGCACTCCGGCCATACCCTCTGTTTCCCTTCCCCACCAATCTTCAGTGTCTCGCTTCTGAGTCTGCGAGCACACTTCTGCCAGCATTGCCATCCGGTGTCCACCTGTCTTGTGCCAGGAAGCATGTTACGTGCCTCGGATAACAGCAAACAGAAAACCAGAAATGACTCCTGTCTCAGAGCTTTCAGCGCAGTGGGGGAGAGCTGTTTCTGTGGCTTCTGTGTGCAGAGTGCGGTGGAAGGTGTAGCCTTCCCAAGGAGAGGACAGGACTGACTACGGGAAATGTCCTGAGTTCAGTCGGACCTTCAGGGTGCAAAGTGCCTTTGAAACAGCAAATGTCGGGGTCCTGTTTGCTCCTGGTCTGGAGCTTAAAGGAGAGGTCTGGGCCCAGAGCCGGAATTAGGACCCAGGGAACGCAGTCTGCTGCCGGAAGCCTAGCCTACCCATGGGGTCCCCGGAGCCACCCCAGCCCTAGATCTCTTCCAAGTGGTATGTGGGTCTTTGTCCCAACTCCTTCACACGTCTGGGAGTGAAGGAAAGGTTCAAGGACTTGGTCTTGTTTAGCTTGGTGTCTTCTGGAAGAATGTGTCAGCAATGGACAGAGGTGGGGGTGGTGCCTTGGAAAGAGACTCTGAGGAAGGTCAAGGACACTTGAGCAAGAGAGCAGCAGGGAAAGAGGAGGAGTTGTGCAGAGGAAATAGTGTAGGGGGAGGAGGGCAGGTGGGAGTAGGACTGGGAACTAGGGAGGCTAAGGAGGTAGGGTGAGGCTGTCAGGAGAGGCTGGGTCTCAGGCGTGGGATTCAGATTCCATCCTTCTCTGAAGGGCCTGCACAGGTCTTTGCCAAATCCCTCCCTCTGGGAGGGGCTAGTGGGCCCAGGGTGTGAATTGCCCACTAAGCAAGTCTGAGGTGGACTCCTGGGTGGGTGCTGGGCTGGACACATGGCTTGGGGAGCAGCCGCCACTCCAATCTGCTCTGCGCACTTTCCAACTCGCTGCCTATCTGGAGCAGATGCAATATTTAGTGCCTTGTGAAAGATGCTCCCGGGTGCACCTGCTGCCCGCTGTCCCTCCCCCAAACTGCCTGGGGCTGTCCAGAGGGGGTCCTCTGGATGCTTGGCCTAGATTCTGAGCTCTGCCTCTCAAACCCTTGACCCCTCCCAGAGGCCAGCTGTTTGAATACTCTGGAAGCCGGTCTGTAGCCCCAGGCTAAAGCTGGGTCCCTCCCAGAGCCCCTCTTTTAGTATGTGTATTTGGACTGACCTGTCATTTCAGAAAGCAGGGGAGAATCAATTGCTCAAGCCCATCTGGCATTTCTGAGGCAGTTCTGGGGTCAGAATCTGCAGCTCCGGGTGCTGTGGGATGGGGAGGCTGGAGCCCACTCTCTGCAGCCCCAGAAGGCTGGTCCATGGGTCCCTGACACTCCAGGGCTGCTCTTTGGGCTGTGGGGGCTTGTGCTCCAGCTCTGAGCCCAGCTGGGACATTCTGGCTCTTTCCCTTTGGGGCTGTGCTGCCTCTTGGCCATTCAGCTGACCTGAAAGACCCTCCCTAGGCTTGAGGCTAAAGGTTTTGAAAACCTGAGGCCGTTTAGTCCAATTCCCTGGTTCACAGCTGGGGAAACGAAGCCCACAGAGGGAAAGCCCCAGCAAGTCAGAGGCAGAGCCAGGTCTCAGAGCCTCTTCCAGAGAAGGGGGCTTCTCCACCCCCAGTGCCTCCTTTCCTGCCCTCGCTCACTTCCACCGAGGAGACTGCCCCTGCAGAGGCCCTACTGGTAACCAAAGCTGAGTGAGTGTTCATGTCCATGCCTGTGTTTGCGCTGGTATGTGTGAGTGTGTAGGAGGGGGTGGATAGACCAACAGGGGTGCAGTGGGCTGGAACGTACTCCCCCAAAGTCTGTGGGGGCCCAGAACAACACATATTTAGATTTTCCACTGTTAGTTCTTCCTGTGAGGCCTCCTGGGTTCAAAGACCTCTCACCCTACATGACAATGGTCCAAGACTAGTGGAAGCCTCACCTCCCAGCCCTCCCTGCTCTGTTAAACAGAGAAGCTACCACTAGGGGTCGGTCGTGACCCAGTGATTCTGATGAGTCTAGGGCCTGACCTCTCTCCAGGGCCTGGCCTTCCTAGGCCTTCCCTGGAAACACTGCTCCAGAGCAGAAGGGGACTTAAAGTCTGAGAGGAAGCCATAGCTAGAATTCCAGACTGTGTTGAATGTGTATACAGGTCAAAAGAGCATGATCTTAAAATCTAATATAGGAAAAGTGAAATGATAACACCTATTATTTGGATACAAACTAGGAAAGGAAAGAGCAACAGCAAGTTGGCAAGTTGGCATCCAAAAGGCAGAATGATTTTCAGTTTGGGATGTGTGGCCTCATGTGAGGAAAGGGACAAGGAGATTTGTATTTTTAAAACATGCCTATAGATTATTTTTAAAAGGTTGAAGTTTTACCTTTAACAAAAAGCTCACCATATATTATCAGTAGTAAGATTCACCTGGATGCTTGTATAAAGGCAGGTTCCCTGCCTCCATTTCTAGAGATTCTGATGCCGTGAGGCTAGGGTGGGGCCCAGGAATCTGTAATGGGTAATTCTGACGCAGGTGGCCCCAGGACCATGCTTAAGAAGCACGGCAGCTGACTTACATCTGAGTCCTCAAGTATGTAGGCAAGGTGTATCATCCATATAGAACAGATGGGGAAACTGAGGCCCAAGAAGGGAGAGGAATGGCATGGGATCACCCAGCAAGTGGTGACAGAGCCAAGACATACACAAGGAGTGGGGACACCATCTTTGGTGAGAGCTTCGCTTCCTTATAGGAGCTTGTATGTCCTCTCCTACCTCCCACACTCCCAGTGGTGTGTGTCTGTCCAAGGAAGGTGTAGTCCTGGTCTTCTGGGCTAACTAGGGCTCGGAGGACAAGCTTGGGTGGGGCAATCGGAGCTGAAAGAGTCCTTAGAACTCAGGTGGGGAAACTGAGGCCCAGAGAAGGCAATCCAAATCACATCTGGACTCTGCCTGGGAATGGCTGATTGGGTCTCCCTTTCAGGCGTCAGAGACGGGAAAGGGTCCACTTTGCCAACCGGACCCAGCCTGACCCTGTCCAATCCAAGCCAGCCCAGCCCCAATGTGTTGCCCAGAAACAGTTATGTCTTAAAAGTGTGTTTCTTAGGAGACCTGCCCCCCACCCCCGCCCAACTGCAAAACATTGCAAGTCTGGAGAGTTGGACAAGCCCTTCCCGACTGGGTTGAGCTTCCCTAACGCCAGGGAAACCCCCTCTCCAGACCGAGCAGCGGGGAGAGCTCCCTGGCGCCTACACCTGGTAGGCGACAAGCTTTCTGGGACCTGAAATCGGTGGCCCGCAGGCTCCCTTCGCGCAGGTGCAGGGCCGATGCCATTCAGTCCTGGCTCAGCCCAAAGGTGCTGCGGAGGTTGGGCGGGCAGGTGCACAAGGAGGAGAGGCAGTCCCTACCCCAAACCTCACAGACCCAGCACCCTGGTGCGTCCCCGAGGCCTGGGTCAGGGGGCTCAACCCGCCCGCGCTCCGGTGCGGCCGGGACAACCTCGGGCCACTCCCCCGGCCGCCGGCGCCCTCCCCTTCTTCCCACCTGTGGCCATTGGACCCGGGCGCCCCTCCCTCCTTTCTCGAATAGATACTCACCGCGCCGGATAAGGGCAACCAGGGAAAAAAGGACCAGGGGCTGCGCACTCCTCATGGCGGGCGGGGGCCGCAGAGGCAGCCGTTGCGAGGCCAGCTGTCCGACCACCCGGGCGCCGGCGGCGAGGGCACTAGGAGGCGAGGGAGCCCAGGTGCCGGCCTCCGAGTCTGACGGCGCCGCCGCCGGGCACTAGGACCCAGCGGAGAGCCCGGCCGAGCCCCGCCCACTCGGGAGGGGCGGGGCCGGCTCGCGCTAGGGGGTCCAGGGCCCGCGGGTGGTCTCCCAGACTTGGCTCGGGTCGGCTCTTGCGTCGTAACCTTCCGGAACGGCTGGAGGCGGGTTGGACTCCGCCCGCCCCGCTCGTTCGGTGGGGAGACCGGGGACGTTTGCGCAAGGTCCCTGCGTTGTTGGGGAAGGTGGTTGTGGTCCAGGAGGGTCCGTACCCCTGGGGTTTGCCGGAAGGAAGGAGCGTCGCAGGGAGCAGAGACTGAGCCAGCTGGAGTGGGACTCAGTTCTCTGCAGACCCCAAAGTGTGTGGCATTGGGGAGGGTGAACTAGCTAAGGGTCCCCTGACCTAGCTTGGGGAGCTGGGAAACCCGGAGTGGACTGCACGTGCCCCTGCCCTCTCCGCCCCCCCTCCCCCCAGAGGCAGAGATTGGAGGGAGCAAGCACTCCCTCCTCCAGCCTGGGGGTCCTCATCAGGTGTTGGGATAAGTACTATTTTCGTGGGGGTTCGGGACTTCACGGGACAGACTTGAGCACACGGCAGCCCTGCTTCCGGACTTGGTCAGAACTGGTGCCCGAGTTCGGAATCTAAAATCGTCTCTGGTGACTCGTGTAGCCCGTGGCACACCCTGGTCCCCAGCCCCCCACCTGCCGTGTCAGGGTCCCCACAGGCAAATGGAACAACCAAGAGGAGAAACCAAGCGGAAGGGCCTGGTCTGGGGGCGGTCACCTAAAAGGGCAGCTTTGCCACCTTCTCTCCAGGATTCCCAGCTGGCTTTCATATTGCCACCCCAGTGTCTTCTTGCCACAATCTAACGTGTTGAGTATGGTCTTTCAAAAAGGATACCTTTGAAATGTAGTTGACTTTCCCTTTGAGATGATTAGAGTTCAGGTTTGAATGTGTTCTCTCTTCTCTAAACTACAATAGGGGCGCCTGGGTGCCACTTCGGCTCAGGTCATGGTCTCAAGGCTGACAGCTCAGAGCCTGGAGCTGCTTCAGATTCTGTCTCCCTCTCTCTCTGCCCCTCCCGCACCCATGCTCTGTTTCTCTCTGTCTCAATAATAAATAAAAACTTAAAAAATTAAAAAAAAACCCTACAACAATAAATAGGTGAAATATATAAAGCAAATTAAAAAGTCATAGCAAGGGTGAAAAATAAGATCTCCATGAACTAAAATCAGAAAAGAAATCCAGAGTGGTGGGGAGCTGAATCCTGGAGCCTGCTGGGCTCAGGAAGCCAAAGGCAGTGACAGGTCCTTTGGGGTAAAGGGGGACTAAAAGACTCTGGACTAGAGGCTGGGGGGTTGCATGTACCTCAGTCCCTGAAAGGATGCTGGGAGGGGAATCCTGCTGCCTATTTGTTGGGTAAAGTCCTAGCTTTATAGGATGCATGATTTCCCTGATAAACTATAGGATGGGAGCTTAAAAATACCATAAAACCTGGAGGGAGCTGCAAAACTGTTAAGTTAGGTGAGCAAAGGTGGGAGTAGGAAGACGGAGAGGCAGAGAGTATAACGTCCAGTCAGTGTAGCCTCCACTTTTGCCAGAAAGTAAGGGAAGTGCTCAGAGAATGATGGGGACATGTCACAGAAGCCAAAGGGGCCCCACCAACCAAATCAGGAACGATTTAAGCATAAAAATAAACAATGATCGTGAGGAACACTCATTGAATAAAATAAATTACAAGTATATGCAAAGCAAATAAATGATTGCAAGTTTGAAAAGAAATGAGATACTTCCATAGTTTCAAGGTAGCTCCGCACGAAATAATTATAAGGGGAAAAGGAGTTAATTCTGCAGGGGAGAAACCTGGCAGATACCATCTGTGGTAGGCTGAATAATGACCCCCAAAGACGTCCACTTCCTAATCCCAGAACCTGGGATATTCCTTTATAGAGTGAAAAGGACTTCGCAGTCGTGATTAAACGATCATGGGATGGGCAAATACTTCTGGTGGGCAGTAGTCACAAGGGTCCTTATTAAGGGAAGTGAGGCCATGGGATGTTAAGAGGGAAGCAGCGATCCATCAGAGTGAGGTAGCGTGAACCAAGGAATGCCAAGGCAGCCTCCAGAAGCTGGAAGAGGCAAGGAGCAGATTCTCCTTCTGAACCTTCAGAAGGAACCAGTCCTGCCAGTACCTTGATTTTACCCCCTTAAGACTTGTTTTAGACTTCTGATCTCTAAACCTAAAAGATAAAAAAGTTTATGTTGTTTCAAGCCACTACATGTGTAGTAATTTGTTAGAGCATCAGTAGGAAACTAGTATACCACCTTAATCAAGTGATCAAGATTAGCATCATCAGTAACGGGGTGAGAATTGTGTACCACCTGACGGGATGCACTAAGAAGAAAACAGAATCCCTTCTGTGATATTCCTGCCAAAGATGTATGACTTAAATCTAGTCAGGAGGATACATTAGACAAACCGAAATTAAGTGACATCCTATAAAATACCTGGTCTGTTATCTTTAAAAATGTCGAGATTAGCAAAGTCAAAAGACTGAAGAGATATTATAAATGCAATACATAATTCTGGGGCACCTGGGTGGCTCTCAGTTGGTTGAGCATCTGGCTTCAGTTCAGGCCACGATCTCATGGTTTGTGAACCTGCGTCCCGCATCGGGCTCTGTGTTGTCAGGGGATCCCCAGGCCCCTGTCTCTCTGCCCCTCTCTGCTTGCTCTCTCTTTAAAATAAATACAATGTATGATTCTGAAATGGATTTTTTTTGCTGTACAGGACACCACGGGGACAATGGGGTATATTGAGGTTAATATATGGTAGTAATATGTGGATGTTAATTTCTTGATATTGATGGCTGTATTTTGGCTGTATAGGAGAAGATGCATGTGGGTAACACACACACCAGTATTCAGAGATGATAGGGCAAAGTGTGTTGTAATGATGCAGAAGGAAAAAGGTCTTAGGATGGTATTTGCAAATTTTCTGTACATTTGAGATTTACAAAAAAGCAAGGTGAGCATACAAACCAAGATTTGAAAACTTATGAAACAACTAAAAACTAAGAAAAATACCCAACAAAATGAAAAAATTAGCAAACTCATCCCAGACAAAACCAATTTTTATCAAAGTCTGAGAAATATTTTTTAAAAAGAAAAGAGAAAGAGAAAAGGCCGTGCAGCCTGTTTGAGGAGGACAGTATAACCGTGGCACCGACCGGGGTGTGGACATAGGAGGAAAGAGAAGACGCGGAGTCACAGGAGTTTGCCACAGGGAGGTGGTGGGGAGTAGTGGTTAGTGCACAGCTTCTGAGCCAGTCTGGTGTCACTACTGATATTCTCCGTGACCTTGGGGAAGTGGCCTGACTTCTCTGTGTCCCGGTTCTCTCATGTTTCAAAGGCAGACAAAACCTTCACAATAAACTTTCTGGAATGAAATGAAATAATTAGTGAAAAATGCCTTAATGGTGCCTAGAACATACGAAGCGCCTAATAAATGTTAGCTGCTATTAGCTGTTATGAATTCAAAGATTCTAATAAAGTATAGCAGTGGACACACAAAAATATTGCACCAGTGTAATTTACCACCCTAGCAGATTTTTACTCATTGAGCACAAACTATTAGCAAGCCAGCTTCCTTAACCTAATAAACATGGGCAATGATCGTACTTAATAGTAAAACTTTTAGAAGCAATTTTCATCCGAGTCAGGACTTAGGGTGCTTTCTATCATGGTTTCTCTTCAGCATTGCACTGGAAATCCTAGGGAATGCGTTAGATTAAATTTTATGAAATTGATGTTGTTTTAGATGACGGGCTGCCCACCATCAGTAATTTATAGATTCAATCTGTAATAGGAAGAAATAAAAGAAATAAAACTTAAGAATTGGAAAACTATCGCTATTTGAAGACAATGTGATGTCTATGTAGAAAATCCAAGAGAATATTCAGATAAATTATTAGGATTAGTGGGAGAGTAGCATTGCCGAATTCAAGGTGAGCTGACACTCAGACACATGAGGAGCAGCAAAGTGGAAAATGTGCTAAAAGGATAGATTCTATCTGAAATGGCACAAAAACCTGAGAGTACATTTAGGAAACATTACACAAGGCTGCTCGTGAAGAATATGATAAAAATCTCTCCAGGTCTTACAGGAAGAACCAACTAAATGGAAATATGCATATTAATGAATGGTAGGACTACAATTATAAATCTATAACTTCTTACCAACTTATAATTTTTTTAATGTTTTTTATTTATTTTTGAGAGACAGAGAGAGAGATAGCACGAGCAGGGGAGGGTCAGAGAGAGAGGAATACACAGAAGCCAAAGCAGGGTCCAGGCTCTGAGCCAGCTGTCAGCACAGAGCCTGATGCGGGGCTCGAACCCACAAACTGTGAGATCATGACCTGAGCAGAAGCTGGATGCTTAACCGACTGAGCCACCCGGGCGCCCCTTACCAATTTATAAACCTGATGCAATTCCCACACAAATCCCAATAGAATTCTTCATGGAACTTAGACTGATTGCAAGATCCATGTAGAAATCGAGGGGCCAAGAATAATGTAGCAGACACCATCGGTGTCTCCCTCATACCCATCAGCATCAACAGCCTCATACATGCCAGGGAGCAGAGGGGCCTCAGGGCATTCATCATGCCTTGTTACTTTCTGTATTTTCTGATGTCTTGACATCTGGGGCCTTGCTGGAGAGCCTACCCCTCCCACCGTTAGCCAGTTCTTTGAGCTGGTACAGGACTCACTCGTAAGAGTTGCTTTCATGTGCAGAAGCCCAAACCCCTCAACCACCTTCTTATCAGGCCCTTATATTCCAGGCCACCCTCTTTCTGCCCTAATCACGCCACAGCCAAGAACTAGACAGTAGCAGACAGCTGCCACGCCCCACTGAAGTCACGCAAACCGGCCAGTCCTAAGGTTGCTCACCATGCCTTGCTTTTCCTTTCCTGCAGAAACCACAATCAAGGCTCATGACCACGTTCCCCCGTTGCTCCGTCTACCTCCTCACTGATCCTGGAGCTTCCCCGTGTGGCCCCGCACAGCATGCCACGCCTCCTGCTTCTTGGGATTTTTGAGTATAGCAGCTTCTTCCTCAGTGACAGTCATTTCTGTGTGTCCTACCATACCTGATGAAAACTGGTCCTTGGTACATTTTTAAATTATCAGTAAGGAATGGGATAGTAGATACTCCAGCTTCTTTGCTCCTCAGTTGGAATGATTTCAAAGTGCGCAGTGAGACTCAGTCCTGGTCACCCTCCATTGTGCCCATTAACGCACCCTCTATTCCCTCCCTGGTCTCACTTCCCCACCTTCTTATGTGTCCATCTAGGTCACTTTCTACAGAAAATCCTTGCATCCAAATCTTTGTATCTACATAGTAACTATGTCTTCATTACAAGCTTCATTACCCCTGTGTCACCTTTATTCCTTAAAAATGGATTCATTTGGGTTCCCCTAGATGCTGAGCCTGAGACAATGTCATAGAAGTGAAGACAGTGAACTGTGTCAAGGGGATGAACAAACAGACCCTGGAAAGAGAATGAGAACTCAGCAATGGACCCAGGACACGTGGGCACCTCAAATGGACAGGGGTTGCCTTGTAAATCAGTGGGGAAAGGATGGAATGGTTGTAAATAGTGTTGGGACATGGGATTATCCATATGAAAAGTAAACATAGGGGCGCCTGGGTGGCTCAGTTGGTTAAGTGTCCAGCTTCAGCTCAGGTCATGATCCCACGATTTGTGGGTTCGAGCCCCACCTCGGGCTCTGTGCTGATAGCTGGCTCAGAGCCTGGAGCCTGCTTCAGATTCTGTGTTTCCCCTCACTCTGCACCTCCCCTATTTATGCTCTGTTTCTCTCTGTCTCAATTATAAGTAAACATAAAAAAATTAATAAAAAAAAAAGGAAAGTAAATACAGTTAGAGCCCTAGCTCACCTCATACCAAAGATAAATGGCCAGGTTGATTAAAGATCTAGTTGTGCAGTGTGAAACTTTGAAAACTTTTAGAAGAAAGCAGGGGGCTTTCGGGATGACGGAGGGAGCATCTGGGCTTGGCTGCGCTAACAGAGTAGTTAGACTGAGCGGCACAGATGAACATCTATCCCTCCATGTTCTAGAGGCTGCGCATCCAAGCTCATGGTGTGAGCACGGTAGGCTTCTCCACAGATGGGCCCCTTCTCTTATGTCCTCACATGGTGGAGAGCAGAGAGAGAGAGAAAGCACTCCCATGTCTGTTACAAGAATGCTGGTCCCATTCAGGAGGGCCCGACCCTCATGACCTCTCACCTCCTAAAGTCCCCCCTCCTAATACCATCCCAGTGAGGGTTAGGGTTTCCACACAAGAATTTTCAGGGGACACAAACATTCAGTCCATAATAGGCAGAAAGCAGTATCTTACACAAAATACTAGAACCAGAAGAAAAATGTTCAACTTCACTAAATGATTTGAACTTCTATCCAACCAAACATACTACAAGTTCAGTTTAGAGAAAAGTCTAGGTGGAAGACCTTCACAGATCATATAATCAATGAACGACACACTCCAGAGTATTTAAGGACTTCCTTTACATGTCAATACTTTAAAAACTCAACCAACCGGAAAGAAAAATGAGCAAATACCGTGTAATTCACAGAAGAGGCACCTCGTATGGCCTGTGAGCGTGGGAAAATAGGTTTAGCCTCCACAGGAGCAACGAGATACAGTTTTGTATTGTTTTGCAAGTCCCGTGAGGGCGAGTAGCCGAGAAGATGTGGGAGCGCTCACACCCTGCTGCTGGCAGTAATCGCGGCAGAAATCAACGCCGGAGATCCTTGTGTGCGGTGCCCGGCCCTTCCCCTCTGGGCGTGTACCCACAAGTCTACACAGCGATGCTCGAGGTCCTGTGTGTGATGGTGAAAAGTCGAGAACAACTGGAATGTCCATCTGGAGAAACGCGGAGGACGGAGCGACGGGATACTCATACAATAGAGTAGGGCCGAGAGCCCAGGCTGGCCCGGGGCCTGGGTCTGCACAGGCCAGAGCGGAGAAGAACGGGTTTTACATTATTAAAAGGCTGTAAAAATCAGTATAACAATACAACCGAAACAAAGAATACACAACAGAGACCAAAGGTAGCAAAGCCTGATATACCATCTACCTTTCTACAAAATGTTTGCTGACTCCTGATCTAGAGTTATGTTAATAACATAATTAATTTCTTTTTTAAAATCTATTTTAGAGAGAGAGAGCCAGGGAGAGGGGCAGTGGGAGAGAGAGAGAATTCTTGACATGGGATTCCATCTCACAACCCTGAGATCATGACCTGAGCGTAAATCAAGAGTCAGATGCATGTCCAGCTGAGCCCCAATGTACAGAATTCTTGAATACTGTATTGTACACCTGAATGCTGTATGTTAACTATATTGGAATTCTTTTTTTAATTTTTTATTTATTTTTATTATTTATTTTTGAGAGAGACAGAATCTGAAGCAGGCTCCAGGCTTTGAGCCATCAGCACAGAGCCCCATGCGGGGCTTGAACCCACGAATTGTGAGATCGTGATCTGAGCTGAAGTCAGATGCTTAACTGACTGAGCCACTCAGGTGCCCTGGAATTAAAAGTTTTTTAATATAAAAAAGAAAAAAAAGAAATTGCTTTGTCTCTTTAAATAAGAAAAGAAGATCTAAAGCAAATAGGGCTAAATGTTAGTAAGTTCTGATCAAGCCAGATAGTGGTGCTCAGGCATTCATTATAGGGTTTCCTAAATATTTATGTATATTTGAAGTCTTTTTGAAAGGCGTGACTTTTGGTGAGTGGGGCCCAGAATGATGACTGTGGACGTGGATAGCGCCCTCCTGCTGAGCTCCCGGGCCCTCCGACGGCCTGGCCCCAGCTGCAGGCTGCCGCGCCCATGGTCTCTGTCATTCACATTGGATTCTTCCTGGTTCTTGTAAGACGGGGTTGGGGGCTTCGGTTTGTTCTGGACGTTCCCGTGTATTGTTTTGAAACTCTGGATTTTATTTCAATTCGTCTTAGTGCTAGGTGGGCCGACGTCCGGGTGCCCGCCCTCAGGGTTGACCCTGTCTGGCTGGGAAGGCGGGAGGGGAAGATGTGAGTCTTCCTCAGTGACCCCCGACGTCACCATCCCCGGTGGAGGCTCAGGGATGGGGGCGCTTGCTGGTGGCAGGTGCGTGAGGCTGGAGAACAGCTCCTGTTCCTCTTTCTGTCTCGCAGACCTATGCCTCTCCCCACTGTGTGCTCAGAGAGAACAGCCTTATGGCTAGATGTGTTCCGCTCATGGTCAGAGGTGTTTCCAAGTTGCGGCATCTCTAGCTCCAAGCGGGGCATGTATCGGGCCAGGGTCCTGGCCGCTCCACCTGCTCTCTGTCTTTGGCCAAAGGGTTTGGGCCGCATTCGTAATAGGATAGGGACAGGTACTGTCTTCTTTTGAAACTGCAAGTTGTGTCAACTTGTCTTTGTTTGATGTTGTGTATACTAAAATTTGGTGGGGGGGGAGGTGATAAGCACCCAGCACAAAGTAAGGAAAGGAAAAACAAAACCACCCCCAAACCAGACCTGATCAACCACTGCTGGGGATGTGAAACGGAAGCAGGAAAAGATCAGGATAGAACTCTGGGAAGGCCATGCAGAGTCCTAAAGCACTCTCCAGCATTCGTGACTTCTCTGTGGTCCCCAGGCTGGGGGGAGGGGGGACCGGGGGATGGGGTCTAGTGTCTAGTGCTGGTCCCGTCTTGGGGCAGGAGGAGGGTGCTGCTGTGGGGCACAGAAGCAGCATCCGGAGGCTGCCTCCCCACAAGCACCAGTACTTAGAAGCACTGTCCTTTTTGGCCGCTCAATTGATTCTCCGCAAAACCCAAGTAAGGCTGTCAAATTCGGCAATATGTCCCAGATACGGGACATCCGGTACTGAACACTTATTCACTGTTCGTTTGAAATTCAGATTTGATTTGACAACTTATCTCACACCGGGGGTTCTTTCTTCTTCTTCTTCTTCTTCTTCTTCTTCTTCTTCTTCTTCATCTTCGTCTTCATCTTGGTCTTTTTTTTAACGTTTATTTATTTCTGAGAGAGAGAAATAGAGTGTGAGTGGGGGAGGTGCAGAGAGAGAGGGAGACACAGAATCTGAAACAGGCTCCAGGTTCTGAGCTGTCAGCACAGAGCCTGATGCGGGGCTCAAACCCATGAGCTGTGAGATGATGACCTGAGCCTAAGTCAGATGCTCAATGGACTGAGCCCCCCAGGCGCCCCAATTCTCCTCTTGTTTTACAAGAATTCAGATGAATAGTCAGTTTGTTCCCCATCCTACTAGTCTTGAATTCAAAGGAGAAAGGCTTGGGGCTGAAATTTTAAATAAATCCTTTTAAGAATGCCATTTTGGGGGTGCCTGGGTGGGTTATTCGTTAAGCATTCAACTTTTGATATTGGCTCAGGTTGTGATGCCAGGGCCTGAGATCGAGCCCTGTGTCAGGCTCCGCACTGACAGTAAGGGATTCTCTCTCTCTCTCTCTGTCTCTCTGCCCCTCCCCTTCTCTTTGTCTCTGTGTCTCAAAATAAATAAATAAACTTAGAAAAAAAAGAATGTCATTTTGAACTTTCTTCTTTGCAGTGTAAAGGAGTAGGTGTTCAGGGTAATGGCCCATTAGAAAAAGTAAAAATATAAAACACATTTAATACCACCCGTATATTTTTTAAAGTTTTATTTATTTTGAGAGAGAGAGAGAGTAGGGGAGGGTCAGAGAGAGAGGAAGAGAGAGAGAAAATCCCAAGCAGGCTCCACACTGTCAGCACAGAGCCCCATGCGGGGCTCGAACTCATGAACCAAGAGATCGTGACCTGAGCGGAAACCAAGAATGGGATGCTCAGCTGACTGAGCCCCCCAGGCCCCCAACCCGTATTTTATCTCTACTTAAAACTGTCTTCCTGGGGGCTCCTGACGGAGTGTGGGGGTTTCTGCTGCAGTGATGACCGCGGGCGGGTTAGGAGGTGGTGGTCACACAGCATTGTGAGTGCACTAAATCCCGTGAATCCTACACACTAGGCTGACTTGTTATGGGAACTTCACCTTTGTGTGGTTTATCCTGTGTCCGTATGGCTGAGCTGGAACTACATTTCCCAGAATCCCCTTCCCTGTTTGGCTCTGGGGCAGAGTGGGCCAAGAGAGGAATTTGCATGATTTGGAAGGTAGAGGAGTCAGTTGTGACTACTGAAGGCTGCCATGCTGATGTCAGTGAGAGCCACAGCGGCGCCCGGGCACCCAGCTCTGTGCTCAGACAGCTCACCCTGCCAAAGACCCCGGCCCCAGGCCACCAGCAGATGCCTCGGGGCAGAGCTGCAGGTGTGGGAGCTCGGGGGAGCCAAGTCCCCCACAGACCCCTTCAGAGCTTCCCTTGGGGGTCCCACTCACATGGCTGGACTTGGCTTCTCAGACTGACCTCCGGTGGCCTCGTTCCTGATGGCCCGGCACCTCTGTGTCCTAGCCCTACCACGGCTGCGTGGGGTCTACTTCCTATACTAAATCCCTTGGCCCATAACTGCCCGTGGTCTGTTTCTTACCTGGTGGGACCCTGACACTCCCTCCAGGCAGACGGAAGGGGCCAGCACTCTGCTAGAATGTTCCCTCCTCCCCTCTGTCCCTCAGCAGCTCCACAGGGAGACTGCTTCAGAGGACCTTGGTGGGATTGTTTGTTAGAAGGGCAAGTCTGCTCCCTACCAGCCTGAAAAGGCTCTGGGACAGGATGGGGGTCTTTGATCCTCATTTCTTGGGGCAGGTGGGGGAGGGAGCCACAATGTGCCAAACCTCTGTGAGGCGCTAGATACTTTATGATCAATTCTCCCGTTTTGTCCTCACAAGAATTGGTTGCCCCGTTTTACAGCAAACTAAGGGGAGAGTGGTGGATGGAGCTGGTATTTGGCCCCAGGACTACCAGGTGCCCAGCCCACGGCCCTTCCACTTGCCCACAGCCGGCCGGGAGGTGGAGTCATGAGCTCCAGCCATGTCTGGCTCCCTGATCCAGCCGCTCTCCGCTTCCCTCTTCCCTCCACCTGCTCCCTCTCTCCCTCGGCACCGCTCAGTGTGCACCTGCTCCCTCTCTCGTGGTCAGGGTGTGGGCAGAGCCAGCAGTGCTGGTGGCTCTGCAGCTGTGACTTGCAGACACAGGCCAGGCCTGGGGGCACAGACTCAGGCTGAGACCTCGCATGGGCAGCCACAAGGAACATCTGGTCCCTTCCCCTCTGGCCTGCCCGACTCAGGCGTCTCCAGGGGCTCACTGTGGCTACGTGCCACCTCAGTGCCCACTGCTAGCTTGACACCTCGCTGGGTCTCCATCGTCCTGCCAGGCCGCGACTCTGTGGCTTCCAGGCTGTAGGATGGGGACTAAGGCTATGAGGCCGGCAGACAGGGGTTCAAATCCTGCTCTGCCACCCGGGGCTACTTGCCCCTGGTTACTCTCTCCCTGCCCTCGTCTGCAGGGCTGTTCTGATAGTTGTGTGAGGGACATGGGTGAGCACAGCGACTGGGCACTTAGTGCTCAGGACTGATGCCCCCCAGGGGCAGCTGTGGCTTGGGAAAGGTGCAAGAATGTTTGGGCGACCTGACTTGGGTTCAAATCCCAGTGTGGCTACTTAGTAGCTGTGGTGGGCAACTTGCCCAGGTAAGCTCGCCAGCTGTAGGTGAGCTCCCTTTCTGGGCCCTGACTTTTCCATTTGTAAAAAGAGGGTGATAATCACAGCCCCCCCCTGCCCCCCGCAGGGCTGGTCAGGGTCATGATAGCTGCAAAGGCCTCGGAAGTAGCACACAGCCTTTCCCCTCTGCTTTCCTCTGTCTCCTTCATGGTCTGCAGGCATCCAGTAGATGCTTAATAGTTGGATTATCCTTCTGCAAAGTAATACTGACTTCTGCTTCTTCAACCCTCAGGGTCATAACTAATGCTGTGGGTTTCTGTCTCAGAGTTCTGAGGGAGGCAGGAAATCAAACTCTTTTAACCCTTGGTTTAGTCTAAAGTGTCTGCCCTATTTTTTCCTAAATGGTCTTCTCTGCCCTTTCCATTTATCAGACATGTCTGGGCGTTCAGGGCTCACCTCCAGGGTCCCCTCCAGGAAGCCTGTCCTGGTAATTCCCAATCTTTATGGTCTCAGCTCTTGAAAGTCCTCCTTAGTCAGTATTTGATTCTTTCTATCTGATCCCACGTGCCAGGCCCCTGCTCCCCAGGTGTCCCTGGACACCCAGGCAAAGATGGGCATTTGTTATTCAGACACAGAGCTGGTGCCTCTGGGGCCCAGATGCTGGTCGGACCCTGTTTCTCCAGCAGTGCTCCGAGCAGGGCAGGTAGGCGCTCGTGTGTTTCCTCCCGTGTGGCACGGCTCTCACCACGCTCAGATCCTGAGCGACAAGGGTGCGGTTAGCCACCTGCCTCCTGGGGCTGGGGTCGTCCAGCAGCCACACTGGGGAGCTCCCCACCAGTGATGGAGCACAGCAAGGAGCCCAAGAGCCCGGGGGCCCCAGGGACTTCCTCTGGCTCCAGGCACGAGCCCCCACTGGGCCCCTCGATGCAGCACCCCCAGAACTGACCTCCCACCTCCCTCAAGGCTGTTTCGTACCCTGTGTTCCCTTCACGGCTCCCGAGAAGGGTAACAGGAGACTCCCAACAAGCACTGTCGTAAGGACGAGTGAGTGAAGATCTGTGGTCTAGAAAGTGGCCTTAGCCTGCGGCTGCTGGAGAACCTACCTCGGCTGGGCTGGCTTGGGGAGTCCCGGGCCTGTTCCCACAGAGCTCAGGCATCGGGGCCGAAATAAAGCTCCGTGGAACTCTGCCTGCCTCAGCCCTTTACCTCCTACGTCACTCCAGGGCTCGGTGAGATCGCAGCGACCGGCAGGGACAGGCTGGGGGCATTTCTGGTGCTGGCAGTGACATCCGTCACTGTTCTCTGGGATGGCCACTGCTTTTTCATTTCTGTCACCTGTGCTCAGTCCTGGAATGCAGACAATGTCAACATTCATTTGGAAGGACGAGTCCATGATTGAGAGAATAGAACAGCCCATTACTAAGTACTATCAATCTCTGTTTATAGATAAGACAGCGATATTGGGGTGCAAACGTAGTTATCCGGGTTCACAGAGCAGTGTCCACCCCCCACCCCCACCCCACCATTGCATCAGGAAAGATGTGACTGCTAACTCCAGATTTCATTTCATTTTCCTTCCAACTAATGGTTCGTAAGTGCTTCCTGCGTGCCAGGCTTGATAACCGGATGAAGGCAGATTGGATGAGGCTGTTAATGTCCTTCTGAGAGCGCCTGCGGTTAGCCACACGACTGGGGGCGACGTGCCTCTCTCCCGGGACCCCGACCTGAACAAGTTCTTGGTCACGCAAGAGAGTGGTCTGCGGATAAAGATCTCCGGGCCTCGCCCGGAAATTCGCGCCTTCCCCTGGAGGTGGTGTAACTTCTGCTTTGGGTCGGTTGGTGCGGCAAACGGCCGATGTCCCGACAGCCGCGCAGGAAGGCCCCGCACAAGCCGCACAGGGGCGAACAGTACGCCTGTCTGTCGTCTCCTTGTTTGCAGGTAGTGACCGACGGCACCCTGACTGTGTCCCAGTTTGTGTTCAGTCTTGGGGACACGCTAAGGGCAGAGTGAAGTTTTACTTTGGTTCAGGTTTTGGGGGGGGCGGGGGCACAGTGAACAAATACAGCCGTGACCGAAGAGGAAGTCCCTGATTGTGGCAGGGGAGGTACAGCAGGGCACGGGGTGACGGGGGGGGGGGGGGGGGGGGGGGGGGGGGGGGGGGGGGGGGGGGGGGGGGGGGGGGTGCTAGCTCCGTGAGGGCCACCGTGTGGGCGGCCCGGGGGAAGGCTGTTCCAGGCAGGGGCAGAGGATGGCCCCTCTGCACAGAAGGCCGGACCTGCACGTGTGCCCGGCGCGGCGGGAGCAAGGGAGGAGCGGGCTAGAATTCGAAGAGCAGCACGATGCACCTCATCAAGGCCTTGCGACCAGCAGGAGGTTTAGATTTTCTTCCCGAAAAAGCAGGGAGGGACGTGATGTGATTGTTTTAGTTGGCTGCCTCTCAGCCCTTGCTCTACTATATCCTGTCTTCCAGTAAGCACCAGTTAACAAACCCAGTCTCTGCTGGAAACCTGGCTCCTGCCATAAAATGCCTGTCACCTCTGCAGATTGGCACTGAGTTGGGGACCCTTGCCCCACTGTGATGGCTATTACTGAAGAGTCTGTTCTTACCACTTGAAGTAACGTTCAGCCTCATGTTGACACCACCCAGGACCTGTTTTTGGAAACAGGATCTTTGTAGCAGTGACGTCGTTGAGATGACTCAGGGGAGTCTGATCCTAGCACCTCACCTCCCTTGCCACTTGTGAATCGCCTGGGGATTCTGTTAAAATTCAGGTTCTGACTCAGCACGACCCAAGTGGGGTCCAGGTTTCTGATTTCTAGCAAGTTCTGAGGTGATGTGGGTGCTGCTGATCACGAGAGCCGTGGCAGTGGGAACGTGGGCGGCGGGGGGTGGGGGGGCTGAGCTATAATGGGCTGAGGTCTAGGTGGCTGTGCTGTGGCGTCTTTGGCCTCATCCTCACCATCTCTTTCCAGTTCTACTTGTCTTTCTCTTCTACTCCGGTAAATTATCTTAGAAACTTTCCTTAATCTCTCTCTGTGTCCTGCCAATGATAAGAAGAGAGTCCCCTGAGCATCGGGACATCCCGTCCCGTCCAGAGGCACCTGGCCTACATTTAGGACTCCAGAGTGCCAGCCGGCTGGCTCCCTCCCTCTCCCTGCAGCCTTGCGCCAGGTGGGGCGGCTGCAGTGACTCTGCAGCTGTCTCTTGCTGGGAAGCAAGCAAGGGGAGGGGTAGAGCCAAGGAGAGGCCCTTCCTCCTTTCACTTTCTAGAACTCTGGACTGGCCCACAAGGCACAGGAGACAAAGAGGACAGAGGGATGGCTTCCTCCTAATGGGACTTTCAACTCCTAGAGTGTGTGTGTGCGTGTGTGTGTGTGTGTGTGTGTGTGAGGGGGACAGAGAAGCTGGGCTGCCAGCGAGGCCAGGAGCCCACTGGGTGCACCACTTTTGACCTTGGATCTTTCTAACACGGTCTACTGTGGAGCATCAGAGAGAGAACAGTAGCTGTGAATGGGAAGTTATCGTCAAATTAATCTGTAAGCTCTGATCTGTACCTAAAGGGACTGTCTGTGAGAAGAAGGCTGGTAGTGAACTTGATAAATTCATTCTAAACATCAGTCACAACTGGGAGAAAATAGTCAAATATTGGAAGAAAGAAAAGGAATATATCCTAGGAGCCTATGATACTTATAAAAGATATGCCAACGGAATGTAATAAAAAGGTCAGAAGTCCCAAGTGTACTTTATTTAGGATCTGATACGGTGGTATTTCAAAAGGGGTAAGAAATGAATAAATATGGCTGAGAAAATTAAGGATTTTATTTTTCCCCAAACCACATACAAACACAAATTCCAAGTGGTACAGAGAGTTAAAAATAATAAATGATACCAAAAAGATAATAGAGAAAATATTTACATAATGTCAATGTTGGGGAGGCCATTCTAAGCTTGAAACTGAAAGCAGAAACCAGCAAGGTGTGACAGCAAAAAGGTTTTGTGCATCAAAAAAATATTGTGAAGTTATAAGCAAATGATAAATTGTGACAAAGGGTTAATAGCATTACAATCAATAAGAAGAAGGTATCCCTTAGTGGGTGTGGGCATTGTGCAGAACAGGAATTTAAAAGTAAGTGCAAATGAGCAGTAAGCATTTGTAATGATAATGGTGGTAAGAGAGATTCAGCTACGGGTGCCTGGGTGGCTCAGCAGGTTGAGCGTTCGAGCCTGGAGTCTGCTTCAGATTCTGTCTTCGTCTCTCTCTACCCCTTACCCTGCTCACACTCTAGCTCTCTAAAAAAATAAATAAACATTAAAAAAAAATTTTTAAAGAAAGAGATGCAGCTAAAACCACCGGATACCTCTTTTTGTAGAAAGATATTGTTCTAAGTCACAGCCGGGCAGGGAGGGCGTGGGTATGCAGACACGGACATGCTGCTGCCCGGGGTTGTGACTTGGTACAACGGTCTGTTCGCCCAGAGTCCTAAAAGCTTTCCATCTGTTTGTGCCAAAAATTCCATTTCTTGAAATTGACCCTAAAGAAATGATTGAGTGTGCAGACTGAACACATGGCTGCGTGTGCACGGCAGAGGCTTTACGCGTGGGGAGTGACTGCTGGTCAGACGTGGGTCCATGAGCACACACGCGCCCCCCAGACCCCAGTCAGTCCCCGAGGCTTTCAGGGTGAGGGCTGTGGTTCCCTCTGGGGGCGACCCCCAGCGCTGTGGACCGCCGGGCTTCCCCTTAGAGCTGGGTGTCCCTACCAGGACCAGAGTGGACAGGCAGCAGCTGAGGGCTTACCTGTGCTTTCTCTCATGGTCCTGGTGTCCAGAAGAAATAGGAAGAATTTCCTGTCTCCCTAGAGACTTGCTTTCTAAGTCCTTGTTTCTAAGACCTGGCCTCTTGCTGCTCTTGGGCCCTCAGAGCCCCCCAGATGGGCTGCTCACCCCTCACCTCACACCACTGGGAAGTCTCTCAGTAGCTCCAGCTACCCCCGCCTTCATCTCTCTCTCTATCTCTCTGTCATTTATCTATCATCATCTGTCCTCTATTTCCTTCCTTCATTCCCAAGTTTTTATTTAACTTCCAATTAGTCTACATACAGTATAATACTGGTTTCAGATGTGTGTAGAATTTAGTGATTAATCACTCCATTTACACCTGGGGCTCATCACAATATGTGCCCTCCTTAATCCCCATCACCCCTCTAGTCCATGACCATCAGTGTATTCTCCAGTTAAGAGGCTGTTTCTTGTTTTTCCTCTCTTCCCTCTCCCCCATGTTCATTTGTCTTGTTTCTTAAATTCCACATAGAAGGGAAATCATATATTTGTCTTTCTCTGATGGACTTATTTCAATTAGCATAATACTCTCTATCTCCACCCATGTCATTGGTAAATGGCAAGATTTCATTCTTTTTGGTGGATGAATAATATTCCATTGTATGGAGTATTCTTTTTCTTTTAATTTTTTAATGTTTATTTATTTTTGAGAAGCAGATAGAGACAGAGTGCAAGCAGGGCAGGGGCAGAGAGAGGGAGACACAGAATCTGAAGCAGGCTTCAGGCTCTGAGGTTTCAGCACAGAGCCCGACACAGGGCTTGAACTCACGAACAGTGAGATCATGACCAGAGTCGAAGTCGGATGCTTAACTGACTGAGCCGCCCAGGCGCCCCAGTTGTATGGAATATTCTTAACTCTTCATCATTTGATGGGCATTTGGGGTCTTTCCATAGTTAGGCTGTTACTGGTAGCGCTGCTGCAAACATTGGGAGGCAAGTAACCCTTCGAGTCAGTAGTTTTGTATCCTTTGGGGAAATACCTAGTAGTGCAGACGCTGAGTCATAGGGTAGTTGTTTTTTTAACTTTTTGAGCCACCTCCACACTGTTCTCCACAGCGGCTGACCAGTCCGCTCTCCCACCACAATGGAAGAGACTTCCCTTTCTCTGCATCCTTGCCAACATCTGTTGTTTCCTGTGTTGTTTATATTAGCCATTCTGACAGGTGTGAGGTGGTATCTCATTGTGGTTTTGATTTGCATTTCCCTAATGATGAGTGATGTTGAGCATCTTTTCATGTATCTGTTGGTATCTGTATGTCTTCTTTGGAAAAATGTCTATTTGTGTCTTCTGTCCATTTCTTAACTGGATTGTTTTTGGGTGATGAGTTTTATGAGTTCTTTATAGATTTTGGATAATAACCCTTTATCCGAGATGTCATTTGCAAATATCTTCTTCCATTCAGTGGGTTGTCTTTTAGGTTTTTTTTAATTGTTTCCTTCACTGTGCAAAAGCTTTTTATTTTGGTGAAGTTTCAGTTGTTTAGTTTTGCTTTTATTTCCCTTGCTTCTGCAGACGTGGCTAGTAAGAAGTTCCTGCGGCTGAGGTCAAGAGGTTGCTGCCTGTGTTCTCCTCTAGGATTCTCATGGTTTCTTATCTCACATTTAGGTCTTTAATCCATCTTAAATTTACGTTTGTGTATGGTGTGAGGCAGTGGTCCAGTTTCATTTTTTTGGAAGTTGTTATCCAATGCTGAAGAGGCTGTCTTTTTTCCTGTTGGATGTTCCTTCCTGCTTTGTCGAAGATAGGTTGACCATACAGTTGTGGGTTTGTTTCCGGGTTTTCTATTCTATTCTATTCTATTCTATTCTATTCTATTCTATTCTATTCTATTGATCTATGTATCTCTTTTTGTGCTCGTATTATACTGTCTTGATCACTACAACTTTGTGATATAAATTGAAGTCCAGAATTGGGATGCCTCCTGCTTTGCTTTTCTTTTTCAAGTTTACTTTGCCTATTTGGGGTCTTTTGTGATTCCATACAAATTTTAGGATTGTTTGTTCTAGCTCTATGAAAAGTACTGTTGGAATACAGAGGGAGACAAACAGAAAAGACTCTTAAATACAGAGAGGAAACTGAAGGTTGATGGAGGTGAGGGTTTGGGGGGTGAGGAAAAAGGGTGATGGGCATTGAGGAGGGTATTTGTTGGGATGAGCACTGGGGTGTTGTTTGTAAGTGATGAATCATGAGTATCAACTCCCAAAGCCAAGACTACACTGTATACACTGTATGTTAGCTAATGTGACAATAATTCATTTTTTAAAATGCTGTTGGTATTATAAGAGGGGTTGCATTCAATGTGTAGACTGCTCTGAGTAATATAGACATTTTAATATTATTTGTTCTTCCAATCCACGAGCATGAAATTCTTCTCCATTTATTTGTGTCTTTTTCAATCTCTTTCATCAGCATTTTATAGTTTTCAGAGTACAGATCTTTTATCTCTTTGGTTAGGTTGATTCCTAGGTATCTTCTGGTTTTTGGTGCAGTTGTAAAAGATTGATTCCTTGATTTCTCTTTCTGCTGCTTCATTATTGGTGCGTAGAAGTACAACAGATTTCTGTACATTGAGTTTGTATCCTGAGGCTTGACTGAATTTGTCTATCAATTCCAGAAATTTTTTGGTGGAGTCTTTTGGGTTTTCTATATAGAATATCGTGTCATCTGCAAATAGTGAAAGTTTGACTTCTTCCTTGCTGATTTGGGTCCCTTTTATTTCTTTGTGTTGTCTGATTGCTGAGGCTGAGACTCTAGTTCTATGTTAAGTATGCTTGTTCCTGAGCATCGAGGAAAAGCTCCCCTCCCCATTGAGGATGATATTAGCTGTGGTTTTGTACACGGCCTTTATTATGTGGAAGTATGTTCCCTCTAACCCTACTTTGTTCAGGTTTTTTTTTTTTTTTTATCATGAGTGGATTTTAAACTTTGTCAAATGCTTTCTCTGAACCTGTTGAAAGGATCATATGGTTCTTTTCTTTTCTTCTCTTCATGTGTGTATGATCTTTACTGATTTGCGAGTATTGAACCACTCTTGCAACCCAAGAATAAATCCCATTTGATCATAGTGAATAATTCTTTTAACATATTGTTGGATTCAGTTTGTGAGTATTTTATTGAGAATTTTTGCATCCATGTTCATCAGGGATATTAGCTTGTAGTTCTCTTTTTTAGTGGAATCTTTGTCTGGTTTGGTGTCCATTCCTATTTTTTGGAGCACTTTGAGAAGAATAGATATTAACTCTTCTTTAAATGTTTTCTAGAATTCACCTGGGAGGCCTTCTGGCCCTGGACTTTTGTTTGTTGGGAGATTTCTTATTACTAATTCAATTTCTTTGTTGGTTATCAGTCTGTTTAAGTTTTCTCTTTCTTTCTGTTTCAGTTTTGGTAGTTTGTATGTTTCCAGGAATTTATCCATTTCTTCCAGATTACCCGATTTATTGGCATATAATTTTCATAATATTCTCTTATAATTGTTTGTATTTCTGTGGTATTAGTTGAGATCGCTCCTGTTTCATACGTGATTTTATGTATTTGGGTCCCTCTCCCCACCCTTTTTTTTTTTGATAAGTCTGGCTAGAGGTTTATCAATTTTATTAATTTTTTCAGAGAACCAGTCCCTGGTTTCATTTATCTGTTCTGCTGATTGCTTTTGCTGTTTCTATGTCATTATTTCTGTCCTGCCCTTTATCAATTCCCTTCTTCTGCCGGCTTTAGGCTTCATTTATTGTTCTTCTAGCTTCGTTAGGTGTGAGGTTAGGTTGCTTATTTGAGATTTTTCTTGCTTGTTTATGTAGGCCTATGTTGCTATATACTTTCCTCCTAGAACTGCTTTCGCTGTAGCCCAAAGTTTTTGGACTGTTGTGTTTTCATTTTCATTTGTTTCCATGTATTTTTAAAAATGTGTTCTTTGATTTTCTGGTTATCCCATTCATTCTTTTTTATTTTTTAAATTTTTCCCACATTCATTCTTTTTTAAATGTTTGTTTATTTATTTTGAGAGAAAAAGATAGAGAGTGAGCAGGGGAGAGGCAAAGAAAGTGGGACACAGAGAATCTCATGCAGGGTCTCCACTGCCAGTGTGGAGCCTGACACAGGGCTCGAACTTACCAACCATGAGATCAAGACCTGAGCTGAAATCAAGAGTCAGATGCTTACTGGACTGAGCCACCCAGGAGCTCCTCCTATTCTTTAATTGGATTTTTTAACCTCACTATATTTGAGGGCTTTCTAATTTTTTTGCATGTGGTTGTCTTCAAATTTCATAGTGTTGTGGTTTGAATATAGGCATGGTATGATCTCGATCTTTTTGTACCTGTTGAGAGTTGATTTGTGACTCATTGCATGATCTGTTCTGGAGAATGTTCCATGTGCACATAAAGAGAATGTGTATTCTGCTGCTTTGCAGTGGAATGTTCTGAATATATCTGTTAAGTCCATCTGGTCCAGTGTGTCATTTGAAACCATTGTCCCCTCGTTGGTTTTCGGCTTAGACAACCTGTCTATTGCTGTTAGTGGGGTGTTGAAGTCCCCCACTTGCCGGAGTCCAGCTCTAGCAGGTCCAGGGTCCCCTGAAGGAGAGACAGTGTCGGTGAAAGATGAGTGAGAGAGAGCCCCGGGTTTCTTTTGTGGTCACCAGCCAGGCATCATCTCTGCCCTGTCAGGTTTTGTGTCTTTATTTATAGATTTAAGTGTTAACAGGATATCAAAAGTGGAATTTTTACAAATAATTCGCAGTGATAAGATGCTTTGAAAAGGTGCAGAAACAGGTTTTACAGAGGCATTTTTGCAGAACTACTCTAATTACAATGAAGTAATTTACACATCATAGGATAACAGGATATTCTCAGTGAAAAGCAGGTAACATACATATTTGTTTGAACCAGTAGTAAATCTTACAACTAAGAAGATAGCAGGATGTTTTCAGTGAGAAACAGATAGCAAACACATTTGTTTATAACAATAAAGCTAAGATTCAGGCATAAACAAGGCTGGGAGGCATTCTGTCTGGCTCACAGGAGGAAGAATGTATTCCCGCTGGTTAGTAAATAAACCTTTTGTCAACCTCCTTCTTTGATGTTGAAGGTGTAAGCCCCACAGGTGCCCTAGATGAGCCAGCCTTTGCATAGGAGTTTAAGTTGTAACTACTCTTACCCATCCTCACAA
>NC_043708.1:139993003-139999921 GCF_006229205.1 Suricata suricatta
AAAACATCTGCAGTGCTTTGTTTAAATTCCTCTTTATAGAGGTGGGAATATGCTTCTTCCCATGAGGTATCTGTGTGGGGAGTATCGGCCTGACTTGGAACATTGTGAGGCCTCATCAATAGCAACAGGCTTAATTTCACATGAGCAGGAGTAGCAGAAAGAGATGCCAGTTTCCACCTCTCATGGCAGGAGCCGTGCATGTCTGCCATTTCCTTACTGTGACCGTGTCATCCAGCAAGGCCGGTGCGGCTCCCAGCACCCACTGTTATTGTATTATTATCAAAGAGTTTCTTTATGTTTGTTATGAATTGATTTATATATTCAGGTGTCCCATGTTGGGTGCATAAATATTTACAATTGTTAGATCTTCTTGTTGGATAGAGCTCTTTATATGATATAATGCCCTTCTTCATCTCATGTTAGTCTTGGGTATAAAATCTCGTTTGTCTGGTATAGGTATTATTACTCTGCCTTTCTGTTGACATTTATTTGCATGATAAATCTGTTTCTACCCCCTCACTTTCAATCTGCAGGTATCTACATATCTAATATGAGTCTCTTATGGGCAGCTTATAGATGGGTCTTGGTTTTTCTTCTCTTCATTCTTACACTCTCTGTCTTTTGATAGGAGCATTTAGTCCATTTACATTCAGAGTAATTATTGCTAGATGTGTATTTAGTGGCATCTTATTATTGTTTTGTCATTGTTTCTGGATATATTCTCTGTTCCTTTCTTCTTTTTCTTCTTCTTTAAAGTTTATTTACTTATTTTGAGAGAGAGAGAGAGAGAGCATGTGTATGTGGGGGAGGTGAAGAGAGAGAATCTCAAGCAGGCTCCACAATGTCAGTGAAGAGCCAGGCACAGGGCTCAAACCCACGAACAGTGAGATCATGACCTGAGCTGGAATCAAGAGTCAGATGCTTAACCAACTGAGCCATCCAGGCACCTCTCATTTCTTTCTTGTTCTCTGTTATTTTTGGTCTTTCCTTTTCACTCAAAGAGCCCCCTTTAAAATTTCTTCCCCTTTTAAGATTTCTTGCAGAGCTGGTTTAGTGATCACAAAGTCATTTATTTTTTGTCTGTGAAACTCTTTATCTCTCCTACTATTCTGAATGATAGCCTTGCTGGATAGAGTATATTTCCCATTCAGCACATTGAATGTATCAAGCCACTCCCTTCTGCCCTACTGAGTTTCCGTTGAGAAATCTCCAGCCTGTCTTATGGGTCTCCCCTCATAAGTTAGGGACTTCTTTTGTCTTGCTGCTTGTAGGATTTTTTCTTTATGGATATATTTTGCAAGTTTAATTGGAATATGTCTTGGTGTTGGCCTGCTTTTGTTGATTTTGAGGGGAATTTTCTGTGCCTCCTGGAATTGGATGTCTGTTTCCTTCCCCAGGTTATGGAAGTTTTCAGCTTTTCAGCTATTATTTTCTCAAATAAACCTGCTCCCTTTTCTCTCCTTTCTTCTTTTTCTGGGATTCCAAAGATATGAATGTTATTATGTTTTATGGAATCACTGGATTTCCTAAGTCTATTCTTATGATCCATAGTTCTTTCTCTCTTTTGTTTATTAGTCAACATTCTATCTTTGTATCAATTATTTGTTCCTTTTTTAAAAAATTATTTTTAAAATTTATTTTTGAGAGACAGAGAGAGACAGTGCGAACAGGGGAGGGTCAGAGAGAGAAAAGGAGACACAGAATCTGAAGCAGGCTCCAGGCTCTGAGCTAGCTGTCAGCATGGAGCCCGATGCAGGGCTCGAACCCATGAACTGTGAGATCATGACCTGAGCCAAAGCTGGACACTTAACCGACTGAGCCACCCAGGCGCCCCTATTTGTTTCTCTTATTCTTTCATCCTTGTGTTCATTGCATCCAGTTGGTTTCAAATCTCACTTATTACATTTTTTATTTATGCCTGATTGTCTTTTTTTTTAATTTGAGAGATAGAGAGAGAGAGAGTGTGTGTGTGTGTGTGTGTGTGTGTGTGTGTGTGTGTGTGAGAGAGAGAGAGAGAGAGAGAGAGAGAGAGAGGGAGAATTTTAAGCAGGCTCCACACTCAGCATGGAGCCTGACATGGGGCTCTATCCCAAGATTCTGGGATCATGACCTGATCAGCTGACTGAGCCACCAGGGGCTCCACCTGATTGTCTTTTACTCTTTTATCTCTGAGTTAAGGGCCTCCCTGAAGTCTTCCATTCTTTTCTCAAGCCCAGAAGTATCTTTACTATTATTGCTTTAAAGTCTGTATCAGGCAAGTTACTTATACCTATTTCACTTAGATCTCTGGCCCTGACCTTATCATTTTTTTCATTTGGGATGAATTCTTCTGTCATCACGTTTCCTCTAAGTCTGAGCCTTCTTCTCTGTGGTAGAAAAGCCCATTGTGCTTCCTGCTCCTGAGAGTAATGGCTTTAGGAAGAAGTGATCATATAGTATTGAGGGGCCAAATGCTGCCTTCTTTTAGATCCTCAGACTCATTGCGTTCCCCTTGGCTTTGCCCCCTTTGCCAGCTCTCCTGCCTGCTTACTTCTGAGCACAGACATCCCTGACTCAGAAGCCCTGCCCCGGCCTCAGTTTCCATGGCCTCCTTTGTGGTGTGTATTCCAGCGGTTGCAATTGTACATTAACTTCTACAGCTTTTTGGTCCCCCCCCCCCCCCCCCCCCCCGCCCACTCAGGGTCCTCAAGGCCATGAGGTAGGACTGTGTCAGTTTTTGCCCTAGGGTCTGCATGGTGCATGGCGTTCATAGGACCTCAACATGGCCAACCATGGCTCTAGGAACTTGCTTTTCTCATTTCTTCAGTAACCCCATTCCCCTTCATTTTCCTTTGCTCTCTTTCTAGATTCCCAACTTATTGGATTTTGAACTTCTTAAATTATTCCTCTAGGTATTATCTGTCCTCTCATATATTTTGCTTTTGGACCTTTTGTTCCATATTCTGGAGATTTCACCAAGTTTATTTTCCAAACCTCTCTTAAAAGTTATTGTGACAAGTATATTTTTTAATTCCAAAATTTATTTATTTTATATTTGTACACCCATGTTCAGAACAGCATTATTTACAATAGCCAAAAGGTAGACATAACCCAAGTGTCCATCAGCATATATGGCACACAGATTCAATGGGATATTTTTCAGCCTTAAAACAGGAGGACGTTCTGATGCCTGCTACAACATGGATGAGCCTGGGGAACGTTAACGGGCGAGGAATGAGCCCGTCACAAAAGGACAAATTCTGGGTGAGTCCACTTGCCCGAGTCCTCAAGCTCCTACAGACAGGAAGCAGACGGAGGCACCAGGGCCGGGGAGCAAGTGGCTGATGGGGAGAGTTGCATTTTGCAAGATGGAAGGAGTGTTCTGGTGGTGGGTGGGGGTGGTGCTTCGGCAGCGCTTTGAGAGTGTGTAATGCCGCTGAACTCTGCTCAAAAATGGCTACTATGGTAAATTTTGTAGTATGTACATGTATATTTTACCACAATTTTTAACAAGTTATTTCTTTCTCGAATTATTCCCTTTTTTCTTAACCTCCTGTTTTGTCTCCAATGCAGTATTTTCTTGAGCTTTCCTGGGGGTAACAAATTGTCTTTCTTTCTTCTTAAAGTTATCTTTTATTCTCGGAGGTTTTCTGAGGACTTCTTTTACTTTCCCTTCATGTTGGAGTTGGAAGCTTTTGTCAAATGTGCGGGGCCACCAGGTCCCTTCATACTTGACCAGGGTGGGGTGGGCTTCAGCTGCGTGGGCAGGGCGTGGAGTGAACGGATGAGGGCCAGGTGTTACGGCAGGCGGCCCCTGAACGCTGGCAGACAGAGGACTTCCTCAAGAGCACGACACCTGCTCTCACCAGGCATTTTGTTCACTTATTTAGAGAGGAAGCTCTGAATTTCTTGCTCGGGGTCAGTGCCTGGCTCCATCGCGAACTGGGGGAAGCGGCCTTAGCTCCACCCTTGGAGCTTCGTGGGCTCTGTCTGATCCTGCCTGCTTCCCACTCTGCCCTCTGTGATGCTGGTCTCGGAGGCTCTGCTTCTGGACTTCTGCCCCCTGTAATCTGTCCCAAAGGCCCTCACCTACTCTCCGCCTTCCAGAACTGTGCTGAGATCACTTACGTGCTTCTGGCCTCCTCCTGTCCTTTTCATTGTTCTGGGTTTAAACCTTTTGATCAGTGACCCATCGCTTGCATGAGGTGACTTCTCAGTACCTTGAACTGGACCCTGCCTGTCCTGAGACGTTGCCCACCACTTGTCCAGTTACCACAGGGGTGGGATCCACAGTAGCCTCAGCTTTGAACCAGGCTGAGGCACTCTCTGTGTACATCTGGGGACTCCACCTGTTCAGCCCTCAAGTCTCCTCAGCCCCCACCCCCACTCCCACAGCCAGTGCCCTAACTCAGCCTCACTGCTCTGTCCCCCAGCCCGCTTCCCCCAGCACACACCGCCATAGCCAGAGTGACCTTCCCAAATGGATCTGAGCATGGCGCTCCCCTGCTTGAACTGCTCAGTTGACCTTTAGAACCAGCAGGATCAAATTTGTGATTCTAAGGGTGACATTCAAAGCCCTTTGTGAGCTGGACTCTGCCTGTGTCTCCAGCCTCATCTCTTTGTGGCTTCACAGTGAGCCATGTGGCCCTTCTGCCTGGAGTGCCCTTTCACCCCTTCTGTTCCCAGATGATTCCAATTCGCCTGCTGGGGGAGGGACACTCATGTCACCTCTTGGTGCTTCCTTCAATGTGGAAGGACTCTCATCTACTCTTAACCCACTTCCCCCGGGGAGCTCCAGGGTCACCTCTTCTGGAAAGCGTTTGGTGCCTGCCAGGCTGGGTTTGGTCTGCCCTCTATCCTCCATGATCACCTGTACCCTTAGCACAGTATTTTATTGCTTTATGGGCCATATAAATGACTCTAGAGGAAGGTTCCTGAGCTAGAATTCAGGAAGTCCCCTAGAACCTGGCATAGAATATCTGTGGATGGTGTCACAGGTTCCTGGGACACCCCAGCCCCCAACCCCACTCCAATAACACACACGGCATGCAGAGGGACAGACAGAGCAAGCTCGGGCTGTACGTGCTCCTTTCTGCACAGCCCATATCCACCCCTTCCAGCAGGCCAGGTGTCCAGGCTCCCTCCTGGCTAGAGCCTCAGTCACCATGGAGGCAGCTGTGCTGGTCCCCAGGCAGCTGGCAAGTCCTTCATCCTCTTGGGTTCCCCTCTCCTCCCCGACTGGCTCTGGGCCAAGAAAGGCTAGTTAGCAGGTGGCCCTCATACTGCCCTCCCTCTCAGGTGAGCCTTTGTTCCCAAGACCCCAGATGCCTACAGTCCTATCACCAGAGGACCTGGTCCCCTATAACTGACCCTGTCCTAGAAGCCAGATGAATTGTCTCCCACCAAGACATCTTGCTGACCTGCTCTGTGATCCCCAGAATCACACACACACACCTCCTAGAGAGGCGCAGAGAATTCATTTGTGGGTCTGTGGTAAAAATACCCAAAAAACAGGGTGCATGTGAAACAGCATCTCCCTATGTCAGGTCCGTGTCTGAAATAGATCTGCCGCGGGCCGGGCGAGGGGCAACGCTGGGTGTCTCTGCAAGCCGGGTGGTGCAGTGTGGCCTCCGCTGTTTTCCAGAAAACAACGGGCAGTCCTTGTTGGCAATGAAAAAAATCTGAGCTTTCAAGTGAAAATGAGCATTTTGGAAGACTTGTATCCACCACCACAAGCTAAAAATCTTTTCAATTTAAACATTTTCCTGATGAACTCTGTGGTAGTATTCATAAAGTGACTTTTTAAAGTACTGTCTAAATGTGTCAACACTTGAAAGGTCTGCATAACTCAGGAAACCAATATTTTCTAAAGAACCAATGCATACTGTCACAAAACCATGCATGAATTAAAAATTCATTCAAAGTCAAGATAGACCAATGGATTTAAAAGTTAAAAAAAATTTTAATAGTTTATTTAGTTTTGAGACAGAGAAAGACAGAGCACGAGCAGGGGAGAGGCAGAGAGAGAGGGAGACACAGAATCTTAAAAACAGGCTCCAGGCTCTGAGCCATTAGCACAGAGTCCGACATGGGGCCCAAACCCACAAGCCACAAGATCATGACCTGAGCTGAAGTCAGAGGCTTAAGCGACTGAGCTACCCAGGCACCTCAAGGCCAATGGGTTTCAATGTAGGAGTACCAGATTTTCATTAATGTGATTTCAGATTCCACATTGTAACTAACCTTTACTTTGTTTTTGTTTTTCTATGAGAGAGAGAGACCAGGGGAGAGACAGAGAGAGAGGGAAAGAGAGAGAATCCCAAGCAGGCTCTGCACGCAGAGAGCCCAACTTGGGGGTTGAACTCATGAAACATGAGACCATGACCTGAACTGAAATCAAGAGTCAGTTCCCAAACTGAGTGAGCCACCCAGAGGCCCCTGCAACTAACCTGTAAAAGGCTTACACTTGTTGATTTTTAGTGTAGTGTTTCAGAGGAATACTCACAATTATCTGAAAAGGTTATTAAAACGTCTCTCTCTTTTCTTTCTTTCAATGTTTATTATTTATTTTTGAGAGACAGAGCGAGAGAGCATGAACAAGCAGGGGAGGGGCAGAGAGAGGAGACACAGAATCCAAAAAGCAGGCTCCAGGCTCTGAGCTGTCAGCCAGAGCCCAACGTGGAGCTCAAAACCATGAACCATGAGATCATGACCCCAGGCAAAGTGGGATGCCCAACTGATTGAGCCACCCAGGCGCCTCCCCCCTTTTCTTACTTCAAATCCCCGAGGCCATCTTTTCTTCATACAGTTCAGCCCAAACAACACATCATGACAGATGGAATGCAGAAGCAGATGTGAGAACTGGGCATCTTCAGTTAAAGCCAGACGTTAGAAGGACTTGTGAAGTGTAAAACAATGCCACTCTTCTCACTATACCTT
>NC_043708.1:140000021-140008664 GCF_006229205.1 Suricata suricatta
CTTGGCCACTCAAGTCTAGCTCAGGAAGACAGTCGCCAAAGTTATTTTGACCAGGAAATGGCAATCTCCAGCCTCCAGATGCAAATCTTGTTTACTGGCTCACTCAACGGAGTGATAATCCTTGCCTGAGGCAGACAGAAAACTTGGCGGGCCCACACAGACAGGCAGAGAGACAGAGGCACAGAATCTGAAGCAGACTCCAGGCTCTGAGCTGTCAGCACAGGGTCTGATGTGGGGCTCAAACTCATGAACTATGAGATCATGACCTGAGCCTGAACCTGACTTAATTTTAGAGAGAGCAAGAGTGAGGAAGGGGGTAGAAGGAGAGAGAAAATCCTAAGCAGGCTCCAAGCTGGACTCCATCTCAATGAATGTGAGCTGAAACCAAGAGTCCAATGCTCAACCAAATGAGCTGCCCCAAATACTTACCAGTTTTAATATAGAAAATGTTAAATATCATAGATATGTCTCTTAGAAACAAAACCTCTTTGGAATCGATCATTTTCCCCCCAGCTTTTTCGAAATATAATTGACATACAATATTGTGTAAATTTAAGGTGTACAATGTATTGATTTGATACATTTATATATTACAGAATGATTATCACTGTAGCATTGCCCAATATCTCCGTGGTGTCACATCTTTACCGTTTTGTGTGTGGTGGGGGAGAACGTTTAGGATCTAGTCTCTTAGCGGCGTTCACGTAGACGATAAGAGTGTGGTTGACCACAGTCACCGGGCTGTACACCGGAGACACAGAAGCCTGTGACCTCTCACCTGGCGGTTTGTGCTGTGACCCGTGTCTCCAACCCCCGCCCCTGGTAGCCACCGCTCTACTGTCTGTTTCTCTGAGTTTGGTTTTTTTAGATTCCACATGTGAGATCCCTGGTAATGTTTTAGTGCATTGCTACAGCCTGGGGCCGGCCAGCCGTCCTGGGGTGGGGGCGCGGTGAGGGGATGCTCCAGCTGGGCCCACCTGTTGTTGAAGATCCAGGCCCCTGGCCCACTGTTAGACCAGAGGCGGTCTTATGAAGCTAGGGTCTGGGCGAGTCCCAGAGGTTCAAACACAGACGGATTTCATTCCCTTCTTCAGCCTTCCTCCAACGCCGTCAGTGGGAAGGAGTCAGGCGGCACCTACGGCCCGAGTGTCCACCATCTCCTCTTCTTATCCGGATGTTATTCTCAGGTCCTACTTCCTTTCCTGCGTCCTAGACCAGACACTGACAGCGCCTCTGCCCCAGGCCCAGGATGTAGGGCCCAGGGCAGTCATCCCAGTCCGCCCCCAGCAGAGAAGTTCTGGGCCAGAAGGGCTGGGAGCCTTGGGGACTTGGCTGCAGGGGACTTGGGCCTTTGGGCCTCATGCTGCCGCCCTGTGGGCAGCTCCCTCTCTCCCTTGATTTGGGCTCAAAATCTCACAGGCTGCCCTTCGGGAACTCTCCTAGACTCGTGATTGAGGCTCCTGGAGTTTGTCATTGTGCTCAGAGCCCAGTGGCCACCGTGGCTGATGGCAAGTGCCTATGTGGATTTTGAGGTTCCATAGTCGCACGTGGAGATTCCTGTTAGCTCCTGAGTTCAAGAATCCAGCCATGTGCCAGGATATGTGGACCTGGCCTGACACAGAGCCTGCCCCTCACTGGAGCCCACTCCTCCCAGAGACTGGCAAGTGAGCATGCGCAGCGGGCAGGCCCCACCCAGGAACAGCTAGTTCCCCAATCAGATGGAGAGTAGCACTGGAGTCACGCAGACTTGCTGTGTGACCTTGGACAAGTGGCCTCCAGTCTCTGGGCCTCAGCATTGGACTTGATCATCCCTAAGAACTGACAGTGCGGCTCTGGACACAGTTTGGGACACAGTCTGGATCTAGGCATCTCCAGGCATAGGAAAGGTGGCTGTCTCTCTCCAAGAGACCAGCTCTGGGGAGGTGGCTTCTCTAGCTGGAGGTGGGGTGGAGAGAAATGGGGTGATCACATCAGAGTCATAAAATCTTATCGGAGCCCGGTCTTTGGTTCCACTAGAAGCAGACAGGGGCCTGTGACCATGGGAGACCCAGGTCTAGACCAGCTTGGGCCCTGGCAGCATCTCTGAGCTCGCTGCTCTGGGCTCCCCAGTATAGGACTAAATACCGAGATCCAACACATGGGGCGCAGTGCACGCTCTGAATAGAGTTAGCAGGTAAATGCAAGGTGTCTGGGGCACCCCAAGTGCTCAAAATACTTAACACTTTCAGCATCCACTGCAGCGAACACAAAGACACACTTAGCCAGGGATGTGTGCTGCTCCAGGGAGAAAATGAGGGTAATTGAAATTAGATTGGCTCCTGTTGTTTTTTTTCCTCCTTCTAATCACCAGGAAATCTGCTGCTGGCTGGGCAGGAGGGCACAAGGACCAGTGCCTCCGGGAGTCCAGGGCTCAATTAAGCTGTGGCAAATTGGATTTCTGGCCGTGAGGCCACGGGCTGGACTTGGCATTGAGGCATGAGCTGCCAAATGGTATTAGGCCAAGGGCTGGCCAGATGGGTCTAGCAGCTAATTCAATCTGGCTTCCCAGAAACAAGACTTGGAAGGGTGGAGCCGTGGGCCTGGAGGCTGTGACTCTGGCTGGAAGGGCAGGGCACCGTGTGGGGCTGGGCCTCTGCTGGCCGGCAGGGGCACCAATGATCCTGACCTCCCGCAGTGGGTGGCGGTTTGTTGCCAGACAGAGTAACGTGGAGTCAGAGTGAGGGTGAGAGACACAGAGAAAAAGAAACACAGAGAAACAGCAGAGAGAGTAACAGACACTGAGACAGAGCAGGACAGTGAGCCAAATGCACAAACTTAGGGAAATAGGAAAAAAGAGAGATTGAGAGAGAGACATTGAAGACACAATTTCACTGCAAAGAGATATCTGCAGAGGGGAGAGGAGATTCAGAGGGGAGGCTGGGAAGGAGAACAGGAAGGAGCCCCTGAGAGGTGGGCACACAGACATGGAGGTAGGGGGACACATAGGTGGAGGCAGCCACAGGGAGCAGGAGAGGGAGAGGACACCCTGCAGTCAGTGGCTGGGGCAGAGCATGTTCTTGAGGGGACGGCTTGGGGACAGGCTCTCAGGCGGAGGAGCACCAGCAGCACCTTTCCTTCTATGTTGAAGTTTTATTATCTTTTAGTGACTGTTAACATCAGAGCCTTCATTTTGTTTTGATTACGGAGAGTCCCTAACCTGGACTTAAGCCCAACTCCCAGCTGCTCAGAGGGGCCCACACTTCCTCCTCTGTAGAAAAGAGCGGGACCCAGGTGATGAGGGGGCATAAGGCAGGCTGACCCCCACCCCGGGAGGGGTACGTGCGGTTTTCCTCAGGCAGTCCTGGCTGCCCAAAAACAAGGAGAGGGGAGTGGTTAACTGATAGAGATCTTCGTCCTGCGGGACCTAAGTCTCCATCACCCTCCAAGGTGAGGTGGGAAGGAGGCGGAAGGGAAGGAAACGGCAGATGGAACTCGATGTCCTTAAAACCAGCCGCCCATTGACAGGTAGTTGAGGCTGACAGAGGAACTCCCTACTGTCTTAAAGCTCATGCTTCCCTGGAGGGCAAACAACCCTAGCTGGACAGTAGCCAGGCCTCCAGTATTCCGGGAGTCTTCCTCAGCTTACTAAAGTCTCACCGGAAGCTTCCCCTGGACTTTACCTCCCCCGGTTCCATAGTATATAACCAGTCTCTCCTCAGGGTCCCGGGGGCAGCTCTTTCTGCCCACAGGTCCTGTCCCTGTGCTTTAATAAAATCAACTTTTTGCATTAAATACATCTTCAAGAATTCTTTCTTGGGCATGGGCTCCAGACCCCACAAACCCCACTATCACCCCCAAAACCTCATCACTCAGCACAGAAGTCTGGTCCTGGCTGGACCCCCACCCCCACCCCCCACCCCTGCTCCAGCTGTTTCTGGTGAAGCTACAACCCCCCCAGCCCCTCCACTCCTGCACCCCTGCCATCCCAACACAGATTCCCAGGCCAGAGCTTTCTGGGCCTCAGACCGCAGACCTGTCGGAGCTTCTGTGGACAGGCTGGTGTCTCTGCCGCCCTCAGTGATCAGGTCAGGACTGGTTCCGATTGGCAGGAATCCACCCAGGGGTTCCTATCTGGCCCTCATCACAGAGGTCACATGGTAGGAGACCTGTGTCCTGCCTGCCCTCTGAGATCTCACACTTGTCATGTGTGAGCCCTTCCGGCTTCCCTTCCTGGGTCTAGCCCAAAGGCCCATAGAAACTGAGCTCCTGCCAGGGCCCCGGCAGGCATCCATTGCCACCCAAAGGACCATTTCTTGTTCTCCCTATGCACCCCATCCACACTACTGCTCCCAAGTGTCCCTTACCCGTGCTCAGGAACGTCGAGGTCACAGCGAGCTTTGTCCCTGGTGGACATGGTGAACCAGGGACTGAACAGGCTGGAGGAGTGGTTCTCAACCGGCTGCCTGGTGGAGTCAGCTCGGCCACTGTGAAGGCCATCCATGCCTGGGTCCCACCTCCGAAACGCCGCAGTACTTGGCCTGGGTGTGGTCTGGACCTCAGGGGTTTATTTTTAATTTTGAAGTGTTTTTATTTATTTTTGAGAGAGAGAGAGAGACAGTGTGATTAGGGGAAGGTCAGAGAGAGAGGGAGACACAGAATCTGAAGCAGGCTCCAGGCTCTGAGCTGTCAGCACAGAACCCACTGTAAGGACGCAGGTTTGAGACCATAGAAGGGCACACATTGCCCAAGGCAAGAGGGACCACCCTTGTAATATCCTTAACATTCCTAAGGGAAGGCCTAGAAATAGAAGCTATAGGTAATCAGTTATTGCTTAAGGCTAGTTACACCCTATGTGAGGGTCCTGGGTCCTGGGTCTACTCTGTGATTGGTTAACACTCTAAATGTTGTAATTGGATAAACCTGCTGTCAATAATATTGTATAATAATGATTGGATCACTGTACCTATGTCACAATTTCCTGTAACTCCCTCTTCCCAAACTCATAAAGGCCCTGCCCCACCTTTGTTCGGGGCTCGCAGCATGGATCCACCACGCCTGTAAAGTCTGTGAGCCCGAGTTTAGGCCCCAGCGAGCCCAAACCCGTAATAAAGCCCTTTGCTTTTGCATGCGTGACTCAGTCTCCCTGGCAGTTTCTGGTTTTTGGGGAAGATAAAGAAATCTTGGGTATTACACCACACGAGGCTCAAACCCACGAACCGTGAGATCATGACCTGAGCCGACGTCAGACGCTTAACCAACCAAGCCACCCAGGCACCCCTGGACCTCAGGATTTTTAAAAAGTCCCAAGAGATCCTAATGTGCATCTAGGGTTAAGACCAGTGTCCTTGAGCCATGGCTGGTTGAGCTAGGAAGAGCCACTCTCAAGGTCACGAAGTCAGCCAGGCTCCCACCTTGGATAGTGCAGCTGGAGGCACCGAGCAGTGTCTGCCAGAGTCCCTCCACGCCCTGCTCTGCTCCTAGTTCCGTCCAGTGCAGGGGGGGCAGCCACTCTGCCTGTTACCCTTCCTTGTCTGCTCTGGCCTCAGGGAGCCCTGGGGTTGAGTGCTGGATCAGCCTGTCATCCACATCCTGCTCCTAGAAAGGCCCTCAGTCTTCCCATCTGTAATTTGAGATCAGAGCACATGCCTCAAAAGGTTATGGTGACAATTAAGAGGTAAGGTTATGCCCAGATTTTTAATATCGTCCCCCAAAACCAGAAACCACCAGGGAGACCGAGTCACGCATACAAAAGCAAAGGGCTTTATTATGAGCTTAGGCTGGCCGGGCCTAAACTCAGGCTCACAGATTTTACCAAGGCAGTGGATCCATGTGGAGAGCCCCGAACAAAGGCGGGGTAGGGCCTTTATGGGTTTGGGAAGGGGGAGTCACAGGAAATTGTGACATAGGTACAAGGGTCCAATCATTATCGCCTATCAATATTGGCAGTAACTTTAACCATACATTGATACTTTTGGTGGGAGCCAATCACATTTAGAGTATTGACCAATTACAGAGTGGGCCCAGGACCCTCATGTAGGGCGTGACTAGCCTCAAGCAATAGGAGCAATAGGTGATTATCTATAGCTTCTATCTTTAGGCCCGCCCTTAGAAATGTTAAAGGTGTTAGCTGGCCTTTCCTGATTGGGTGTTACAAGGGTGGTCCCTCCTTCCTTGGGCAAGTGTCTAATGATTCTGAGAAGCTGAATTCAGATCTGCGTCCTTACAGTAATATATGTGAAGGGCTTATCGTGGCGCCTAGAAGTTAGTGAGCCCTCAATAAGTGTTATGTTCGTATTGCTCTTGCTGTTACTACTGAAAGTAAGTAAACAGCAGGGTCTGTTTGGCAGTTTGGGGAGTGAGTAACCTAGTGGCACATGTAGTGGGTTCAGTGGTGGCTCCCAAAAACATGTCCCTGCCCCAACCCCCAGAACCTGTGACCTTATTTGGAAAACCGGGAAGGGGGTGCTTTGTACAGGTAATTAAGGATCTCCAAATGGAATCATCCTAGGCTATCCAGGTGGGTCCTAAATGCAATGTCTCCTCAGAGACCTAAGGGAAGAGAGACAACTGTGAGTGATGCAGCCACCAGCCAAGGGCGGCCTGGAGCTGGAACAACTTCAGGGCGTAGTGGGGAGACTCTTCTTTCCCATGTGTCTCTTGTACTCTTATGCAGAACGTTCCATTTCTAGTCACCAGATGTGTAAGCAACTCTCTGCAGGGCCCGCTGGGTGTCCTGCGGTGTAACTCACCTCGGACACCATCTACCTGGAGAGAGCACCATACTCGCAATCTACCTGGAGAGAGCACCATACTCGCAGGCTGACGGCTCGGTCTTGCCCCACTGCCCCCACTTCAGACCCCAGTCCAAGCAGTGGTCTCCAGGTTACCCACAACTGCTCTTGTCTTGCTGCAAATCGGATGTTCCCGTGACCTGCTGTTCCTCAATTCAGTTGTTTGCTAGGGCAGCTCACAGAGGGATGTGCCAAAGGGTGCAGGTGAACAGCCAGGTGCAGAGATATGGAGGGCGAGGTCTGGGGGGGTCCTGGGTGCAGGAGCTTCTGTCCCCGTGGACTTGCGATATGTCACTCTCCCCCTCCCCGCAACACACACACATGGGCGTGTTCACCAACCTGAAAGCTCCCCAGACCCCATCCATGCGGGATTCTTTCCGAGCCTTCACACATAGGCATGGCCAATTAGCAGCTCCATTTCCAGCTTTTTGGAGGAAGGACTGAAAATTCCAAACTTGTGATTCAGGCTTGTTATGACCGGGAGCCATCCAGAGCCCACCAGGGTCATCTCGGTAGAAAAAAGTTACGGGGTTCCGGGAGTCCTGCGTCGGGAGCTGGAATCATCCTAGGTTATCCCGGTGGGATAGAAACCGAAAGCTATATTTCCTATTATCTCCCAGGAAAGAATGTGGCCCTGCTGACCCCGTGATTTCAGACTCTGGCCTCCAGAATGGGAGCTGTTTCCAGCTGTCCCGTTTGTGCTGATTTGTTAGAGCAGCCACAGGAAACTACTGCGCCATCTCCAGAGCTGAGAGTTGGTGGCTGTAGAATCCCCAGACTGCTTGGGGACATTTGTCCTGTGATGTAAGGACTGTGTAAGCCCTTCTCCACAGCCCCAAGAAACCACCACTGATGGTTTCTGTTCCATTTCAGGGTGTTTGCAATGAAATTTGTATCTGTTTTTCTTTTTGTTTTTTAAATGTTTTATTTATTTTTGAGAGAGAGAGAGCGAGAGAGAGAGAGAGAGAGAGAGAGAGAGAGCGAGTGAGCAAGCAGGGGAGGGTAAGAGAGAGAGGGAGATACAAAGTTGGAAGACAGGCTCCAGGCTCTGAACTGTCAGTACAGAGCCCGACGTGGGGCCACGAACCGTGAGATCGTGACCTGAGCTGAAGTCAGATGCTTAACTGACTGAGCCTCCCGGTGCCCCTGTTTTTGGTTTTAAGTCATGTGTTGGCCTGGATCCATTTGAATTACTCAGGGACCTGCCGGGGTCCAGCTCCGGTTGGTCCAGGGTCCCCTGAAGGAGGTGATGGTGTTGGCGGAAAATTGGAGGCGAGAGAGTTGAGAGAGCCTGGAGTTCCTTTCTTTCCTGGTTGGTCACCAGTCTGGCATCTCTACCCTGTCAAGTTTTGTGCCTTTATTTATAGATTTAAGTGTTAACAAGACATCAAAAAGTGGAATTTTTACTACAAATAATTCTCAGTGATAAGATGCTTTGAAAAGGTGCAGAAACAGGTTTTACAGAGGCATTTTTGCAGAACTACTCTAATTACAATGAGGTAACTTACACATCATAGGATAACAGGATATTCTCAGTGAAAAGCAGGTAACATACATATTTGTTTGAACTAGTAGTAAATCTAAGAAGATAGCAGGATGTTTTCAGTGAGAAGCAGATAGCAAACACATTTTATAACAATAACGCAGATAGCAAACACATTTTATAACAATAACGCTAAGATTCAGGCATAAACAAGGCTGGGAGGCATTCTGTCTGGCTCACAGGAGGAAGAATGTATTCCCGCTGGTTAGTAAATAAACCTTTTGTCAACCTCCTTCTTTGATGTTGAAGGTGTAAGCCCCACAGGTGCCCTAGATGAGCCAGCCTTTGCATAGGAGTTTAAGTTGTAACTACTCTTACCCATCCTCACAA
>NC_043708.1:140008764-140029963 GCF_006229205.1 Suricata suricatta
AAAACATCTGCAGTGCTTTGTTTAAATTCCTCTTTATAGAGGTGGGAATATGCTTCTTCCCATGAGGTATCTGTGTGGGGAGTATCGGCCTGACTTGGAACATTGTGAGGCCTCATCAATAGCAACAGGCTTAATTTCACATGAGCAGGAGTAGCAGAAAGAGATGCCAGTTTCCACCTCTCATGGCAGGAGCCGTGCAACATCTGCCATTTCCTTACTGTGACCCTGTCATCCAGCAAGGCTGGTGCGACTCCCGGCAGGGACAGGTGCCTTTAGCAGGTTTTGTGTCCGCTTTTTTAGCTGAATATTGGGTTTCCTGTTTTGTGGGTTGTTTTGACCAGGTTATAATTCCTCCTTGAGCGGGAGCCTCTCAAATCCCTTCTTTGGCCTGCATCTGTGCTCTCCTAGCCCTGGGGCCTCCCAGATAGGTGGCCCCATCCAGGGGGTCCTGTTTGAAGTTAGGTGCTGACCCTCCAGCTGAGGCAGCCAGCCTCCAACAGAGGCTCTCCTCACACCCCTCCCCTTGGGCCCCCGCATCTTCTTGCAGTCTGCCTCGCACCCACTGAAAAGTGGGCCTGATCCTTGAAGCCAGCGCGACGTTACGATTGCAGGGTACAGCCAGCAAAAAGTGGGGGCAGCCCAGTGTGGGAGAAGCACTTGGTACAAAAGTCCCTCCTTAGGGAAGTTTCCAGCAAGGGTGCAGAACCTGGGGAGGGAGCATTACTGTGTGTGACTCCTCCAGCCCATGGCCAGCGGTGGCTTCTTGGGAGTGGGTTGGTGCTGCCCTTGGAGGAGAGAGGGAGGCTCTCAGAACAGGTCCTTGGCCTGATCCCAGCCCAGCCTCCAACTCCAGGTGCCTGCTTCTCCTTGTCACCGTCACCTCACTGTGGCCTTGGACCCGTCTGTACCATGGGGGCCGCTGGGGAGGACTAAGAACAGACGCAAAGAGCTTCACACGAGGCCCTACTCCTGGTACGTGCTCCCTACAGGGTCTTGCCTCCCAGTCCAGAGCTAGGTGCGCGAGCAGTATCACTGGCCTTTATCTTCTCAAATTCAGCCTTTGAGTTTCTATAGCTCAACTTCCCTTCTCTCTCGTGTGGTCTGATTCTAGGTCAGGGGGCTTGGGGATGGGGGGACACCTGTTCTTAGTCACCTTTCCACCCAGGTTGCCACCGAGACCTGTATTTTCTCTGTTGTTTCTGTGTGTGGCAAGCCCAGTGTGGCCTCGGAAGAGGGTTGGGGGCTCTCCCTCCACTCTGCCAGACCCCTCCCGCGATGCTGGGGGAGCAGGGGGAGATAGAAACGTGAGTTAGCATCTCGAAACACCCTCCCCACCATAGTCATCTGTGCATCTGCTGTGGATCCTTCCTGGTGCTGCCCTTCTGCCAAGGCAGCCGAGGCCACTGGAGGCCGGAGGCATTTAGGGAGAGACGAGGTCCCCGTGGGGAGACAGATGAGGGCACCGTCAGAGCCCGTCTGCCCAGTGTGCTGCCCGGTCCCAGTGAGGACACAGGTGTGCGGCTCCCTTCCTAATTACGTTGCTGCTTTGAATCCGGTTAGCTGAGCGGGTAATGGGATTCCACAGCGGGGCTCCCCGGGCAGATGGCTCAGAGCCTCTCTGGGTGCACTTTGGGAAGCGCTGGGGGCGACAGATGTCTTTGGTGACATTCAAGAAATTATGCAGACTTGCTCACTCGTGAGCCCAGGCCCTGACTCACAGTGTGCACGGGGAGGGCAGGGGCGGGGAGTGGGGACAAACATGAATTAGTGATCCCAGGCGTGTGCTTGCCCGCTGGCTTTAGACTCAAGGGCCCTTTAAGTAGAAGCAGAGGACAAATGTCTTTCCAGAAGTTCACCACTCGGAGCTGCCTTGCCAGGGAGGTGGAGAAGAAATGGTGGGGGCAGAAGGCATAGGGTGGAGCCTGCTCTGTCACCTGCTTGGGCAGATCACTTCTCCGACGGTGAGATGGAGAGAAAACCGCCTCCCCTAGCTGTGCGGTGAAGTGAGGTCCTGCGCGGAAATGCACCCGGCTGGCACCTGGCGCTGGCATAAATGTTTAATATATGTTGGCTGCCACTGTCCGCCTTGCTGCCCAGGGCAATGAAAGACACTCTGAAATTGAGACACCAGCAAGGGGTATGGCAGAAGGAACCCACTGGGCACTGTGTTGCAGGAAGTGGTGTTGGACAGCCTGGAACAATAGGATTCAAGAGGAAGCAGGCCGGGGAAGGTGGGCCTAGTGTCTGGAGCAGTGGGGCTGAGGTCCAGGCAATGGGGCTTCTTGTACGTCATGCAAATGATTAGAACAAGTCCTTGGAGGGATGCCTGAGTTGGGTAAGTGTCTGAATCTTGATCTCGGGGTTGTGAGTTCAAGCCCTGAGTTTGGCCCCATGCTGTCAAGAAGCCTCCCTAAAAACAAAACAAACAAACCCAAATACAAGTCCCAGGAGCCTGGTAAAGAAGGCAGACTTTATGTGGCACCTAGGTGGCTCAGTTGGTTAAATTTTTGCCTTCCGCTCAGGTCATGATCTCCTGGTTCCTGAGTTTGAGCCCCACGTCAGGCTCTATGCTGTCAGCTCAGAGCCTGCAGCCTATTTTAAATGAATGTTAAAAAAAAAAAAAAAAGGAGGTGGGCTTTGGTCCGTAGGCAATGGGGAGCATTGGAAGGTAATTGAGGAAGTGCAAGCAGGAGGTGCTCTGTTGTGAGAAGAACAGCTCTGGTGATATGTGGAGAGAGAGAAGCTGGAGAGCGGAGTTAGGAAGGACATTCAGGCAGGAGGAATGGGGGATCGGAGAGGGGTCATGAGACACGTGGGGACAGGATCAGTGGGTCTTAGGCAGTGGGCCTGGTGTAGGGTGGTAGGAGGGGTTGGAGCGGGGTGATGCCTGAGCAGCAGTTAGGCAGTTGGTGGTGGGGTTTGGGGGACTGTTAGAGATCAGATGTAGGTGATGGGAAACGGCCTGCATAAGCAAGGTGCTGAGTTCATATTTGGGCATGGTGAGCGTGCAAAGGCAGTGGGCCAGCCAGGCAGTTACCAGCAGCACGTGTGGGTCTGAATCCTGGGACATGTTCCCTTCCCTGATTGACCCCCGCTTCCTTGAGCGCAGGTGCTGGCGAGTGGCTGCCCTGTGGTCTTGGCAGTGGAGGCTCCAGGGCAGCACGTCACCTGGCTGGACTCCTTCCCCTTGCCTCCCGTGATGGGTGCGGGGTGAGCTAGGCAGGGGCCAGGCAGTGTCAGAGGGGTGGGCCCAGCTGTCATCCTCCTGTGTCACCCACCAGGGCCTGAGACTCTGCACCCTCACCTAGCCAGGGACTCAGCTGCACAGAATGTCCCTCAGGGGGCTTGGCCTCTACACTCCTTTCCATTAAACAAAACAAAAGTCATTTATAGGTAAATTTAATATTCGTTATTGAAGCCAGTTGGTAAAAATGAAATTGGACTTGTGGTTTTCATGCTCCCTGCTGACGTGAGTGGGGCGCGGAGCGCGGGGCAGCCTTGAGGCTTTCACCCATGTTTCCAGAAGAAGCAAGCTGTTCTCAGGAAAAGTGCAGGCCAACGTCTGTAAGTTGTGACTTTACTGAAAGGAGAATCTGGGAAATTACCACTTCCTGGATAACCATTCAGAGAATAATGACCCGTTTTTTTTTTATTTCAATGTTTATTTTTGAGAGAGATAGAGACAGAGTGAGTGGGGGAGGGAAAGAAACAGAGCCAGACACAGAATCTAGAACAGGCTCCTGGCTCTGGGCTGTCAGCATAGAGCCCAACGCAGGGCTTGAACCCATGAACTATGAGATCATCACCTGAGCCACCCAGGAGCTCCTGACCTGTTTTAATACACACAACTTGCCCGAGTCCAGCTCCAGCAGGTCCAGGGCTCCCTGAAGGATGGACGGTGTCAGTGAAAGGGAGTGAGAGAGCCTTGGTTTCTGTCTTTCTGATCACCAGGCAGGCATCTCTACCCTTACCAGAGAGTCAGCTTTATTTATTGAAAAAACGTATGGGGTACAAAACAGAAGAGGCAATTGCCTTAGACAGTAATTTCTCATAACAAATTCTTTGGTATGTAAAAATTTCCCAGAACATAGATGGGTGGAAGACTCATGCATAATCTTTATCAATAGGTGACTGGATGTTTATCACATGGGGAAGGAAGGGATCGTTTGCATTCAAATACAAGGCAAAGTTTTTAGCACAGCAAAGGCAAGAGTTAGGCCTTTGTGAGCAGGGGTCAAAAGCCTGTTTTCCAAGGGGAAGAAAAACAGGTTTCTCAGGAAATGTAACATTTGCTCCTATAATCACAAAAGAAGAAACTCCTAGAACAAGTTTTTTCACAAGGTATAATTCACATATTTTTAACATAAAAAGGCAAGTCACTCCTGATATCAGTCAGTCAGGCGCCTTGGAGGTCAGTGCTCAAGCAGAAACTGAGTGGCGGTTGAGTGGGTGTAGATGCGGTTGCCATCTGGCAGTGGCAGAAACCTGCCTTCCTTCAGAAATGGCTCCCAGCAACAACCTCTCCTTAGGTTTTATAACCTCACTCACCTGCCTCATCCACTCCACAAGCTCTCACTGAGCACCCTTTATGTCAAATGTCGTGTCAGACTTTGGGGACACAAGTATGAAGAAGGCAGGATGCAACATGGATGAGCCTAGACCTCGGGGTACTGGAGGGAATCACAACCCGCTGCCACCTTGGCCTAAGCCACAGTGATTGATTAGGAAGTGGATACTTGGTCTCTAGTGTTATTAATCAGAGTAAAATATAGGACTCTTGTTCAATGGTCAAAGACAGAGAAACTTTCTTCCTCTGGAGGCTGCAGAGGGTAGTTGTGAGATCTGGAACAATGGCAGTCATTGTATAACCATGAGAAAAGATGGATGGAAAAGGAAATTACACAGATGAGAGCAGAGGCCAGGGAACACCAAGAGACAGTGCCATTGTATAACCATGAGGAAAGATGGATGGAAAAGGGAATTACACAGATGAGAGCAGAGCCCAGGGAACACCAAGAGACAGTGCCAGGACCCTGATCAAACTCTGCCTGAAATCCGACTGATTGCCAGACTTTCCATTCTGCCAGCCTACACATTCCTGTTACTTAAACCTACTTATGGACAAAAGAGTTCTCACTGAAACGGGCAGGTATTCTGTGCCTGCCATTTACATGATTTAGTACCCACAGCAACCTTTTACCAAACAGACTTGTAGCCCCATTTTACAGATGAAAGTAATGGAGCCAATGGTCTGAGTGATTTCCTGAGGCAACCCCATTAGCAAGTGAGGCAGTTTGGGCTCCAGAAGTTTGAGTCCAAAACTTTTTTTGCAAAACAAGGTTGTCTGCTGTGCTCGAAAGAGAAATGTCCTCAACTTCTCTCTCTGGCATCCTTCTGGGGCTGTTTTTCTGGCCTTTTCCCCCCCTAGAAGTAGGGGAGAGTTGAGTCTCTTGGCTAATTGGCCAGATCCAAAGGGGAGGCAGGCATTAAGGGGAGAGGCCACGAGCTGCAGCCGTCAGACCCTGCAGACAGCTTGTGGAAGGCTCTGGAGGGTGTGCCGGGGCAGGGCTGGAACCACGCCTGGCATGACCCGAAGAGGCAGGGGGCCCAGCTGGGCTCTGAGCTCTGTAGATGAGATGTCTGCACCCTGTCACGGAGACAGGCTTTCTGCATTGATGGACATCCTCACTGTTGCTTACAGAGCAGGCTTGACATTTATATGGATTAATTCTAATTTGACATTTTGACCAAAGGAACTATTAACCTCGCCCCTCCCAGGGGAAAACAGCTCGAGGAGCCTGACCGGCAGGTGACCCCATCATATCATTCCAGCCTCTTCTCTGGCTCAACATCTGGCAGGGTATGGACAGAAGGCTTCTTTGTGACTCTGGGAATTATGGCCAACGGGGAGCACAGTTGGGCTTTTCTGGGCTCATTTTTCATGCTGGCTGGTTTTGCTGGAGATGCAATCAAAGTTAAATCTCAATTTGTTGGGTAGGAGGCGCAGCTGGCGGCCAGCACCCGGGCTGTTAGATAAACCCCCACCGGACTTCGGAAGCCAAATTCGTGATTTAAAAGAGAAGAGCTTACTGGCTTTAGGACTCACATAATAAAATGCTTTCCCTTTGTAGAGAGCTTTGCACCTTCCCTCTCCTGTTCATCCCATCTCTCTGCAGTCCCGCACTGGCACAGACACGTGTCGGCATTGTCACCTCACACTGAGGATACCAAGCACAGAGAGGTGAGCTCAATGGCCTTGGTGCACAGCCGGTCAGTGGTCACATCCGTGCTTTTAGCCCCTGACAACCAAGTCTCCTCCTACTATTCATCACTTCTTTCGTTCAGAGTTAGGGGGAGACTTAAAGAATCTACCCCACTTAAAACTTCACATGTCACACCACCTGTCCTTTCCTTACGCAGAAGCTCTGAACGCGCCCCTTACACCTTACCACTCATCCCTCTCCGCACTGTTGGTGAGCCCACCTCCCCATAGGACGGTGAGCTGGTGTGGGAGCCCGGATGTGGAGCACAGCTCCCCCACGGGCACTGCCGCTGTTCAGATAGGATCATCTTCCGTTCGTTGGCTGCAGGACACTAAACTGCACTAGTGCCTGTCCATTCTGTAACGTCACCCCCCCCCCCAACACCCCCAGACATTTCCAAATCTCCCGGGTAGGAGTGAGAGCTGGGGAAGGGGTGGGCAGTGCCTGGATGAGAACACAGCTTCGAAATAAGATGGTCAAGTCTTGCCTCTGCTGTCCCTGGCATACTGAACTGAGGCCTGGCTTCCTGATCTGGAACATTCATCCCAGAGAGTTGTCATCAAAATGGAATGAGATAACGGGCCAAATGCACAAACTCTATGGCAACGTGAGATATTTTTATTAAATAATTAATAAAAATTACAAAACGATGTCTTGTCCTTTTGAGACCCAGCCCTACTCTGTGCGCAGTAGGTGCTAAGTTAATGTGAGCTCCTCCCTCTGCATTCTTATCTCCACAACCACATGAACCACAAGTAACACTGGCTGCTTATTATGAGGAAGGCGCTTGACACAGTGACCTGCTTCATTCCCACAACAACCCTGTCAGATACGTGCAGTTATTGTCCCCAGCTCACAAATGAGGGAACTGAGGAGCGCAGAGCAGAGGCTGGAGGTAACAGTGAGTCAAGTCCCGCTGCCTCTGCCTGCTTTTTTCTGTGATGAGAGAGGTCCGTATTCCACCATGTCAATAAAGTCCCCTGGGGTCCCCTCCCCCAAGCTAGTTTCTGCTTTCTTGATGTAACCCCCTGACCCATAGGACCACAGAGTCTGGAAGGGCTGCAGTGGAGAGACCAGATAATGAAGGCTAAGCCAAAGAACTTCCCTTTCAGGTTGCTTGGGCGGCACTTGGAACCAGCCAGCTCTTCTCTCCTGGGGCCCAGAGACACCCTAGGGAGCCGGGGCGGGGGGGGGGGGGGGGGGGGGGGGGGGGGGGGGGGGGGGGGGGGGGGGGGGGGGGGGGGGGGGGGAGGCAGGGAAGAGCCTTCTAAACTGCCAGCTTCCAGGGAGCTGGGCCCTTTTCTGAGGGGAGTGAATTTGGACTAGGCTTTCACATTTATTTTTATCTTTCCATGTCTTCCTTGTGGCTCAATCATTTGGTAAAACCAAAGTTATTCCAGGTCCTTCCAAGAGGAGCTTTATCATGTAAATTGGGCGCCTGCAATTGGATCTTGTGATGACTCATGTAGTCCTGGGATGGCTCCGCCTTTAACCCACTTCTCTCACACTGCCTGGCGCCAGCAGAGCCCCCACAGACCCCTCCCCGGCCTGGAGGGGTTCCCCTCGCCCGCAGGCCCTGCGCCCTTCTGAGTAGTGGGGAGGGTTTGGCCCAGACCCTTGTGGTGAGGAACCAGGAGATGCTTCCCTAGGCAGCGCCCAGGAAGGCCCCTCGCACTCGTGCCCAGATAGTGCTCCTCATGAGCCAGGCACCTCGCAGCGGCTCTTTATGATCTAACAATGGGTGCTATTATTACTCCCCGGCTTGTGGAAGAGGAAAGTGGGGCTCAGAGGGATTGAGTAGCTGGGCCTGAGACTCATGGTTCGAGAGCAGCTTTGCTATATGGAGACCCGGAGTCAAAATCCAGGCAAGTACCGTCTCTGGCCAAGCTCCCGCTGTGGGGCCAGTGCAGACCCAGATCCACACTCAAAGCAGAGGAAGTTGGATTATGTGACCACCAAGGGCTTCCCCGGGAGTGGTATGTGACCCAAGGCCAGGAAGGCCCAGGCAGGAGGGGGCCACCGGCTGCTGGTCCGTGTATTGGCTTCAGATCTTCAGCATCAGTGTGGCAGGAGGCTCTTTAGTGACTCCGAATGGGGTCTGCTGGTAGGAATTTGGTTCTACTGTTGGTTTTTGATTTCTTCCCACATGACAGCCCCGATGTCCCTCCCTGTTCTCAGTCGCCACCATGCGCTGTGATGTGTGTCTCTGGGGCCCTTGGCTCAAGCTGCACTGGCTTTGGTAGCTCATTTGGTGAGTCCTGGAGCCCCTGGGATGGCCAGCCACAAGACCGCAGTTGGGAAGGGCCTCCCCTTCCCCTGCTCCCAGTGCAGGCCCAGATGGCTTCTGTTCACCTGGGTGTCCCCCGCGCTCGGCTGAGGGCCAGCCTGGCGAGCTCTGAATAAATACATCACAGCCCTTCTCAGGGGATGGACCTGTTGAGAGGGCGGAGGAGTCCATGTGTTCCAGGAAGGGCATCAGAGACTCCTACAGGCTTTCCCATCCCCGTATGCATGGGGGTCCTGGAGGGCTCAGGGTCAAAAGTCCACAGGACCTTTGTGTGATCCAGTAAATGGTTGAACCAAGGCAGGCTTAGGGTAACTGCAAAACCAGTAAACACTCCAAGAAAGGGCAAAGAGGCTTAGCTTCCAAATATTTATTTAGACTTTTGTAGTTGGAAAATATAGAAGGATGCCATTTTATTTTCAGCATTTATATAAATGATATGTTTTACGGTTTAAAGTTTTGTTTTTTTATTTCGAATTCCCTCCTGGGGAGGAGCACCATAATACCTTCAGTCCTGGGATCACTGAAAGTCGAAATTTAGCCTGGAGATCCAGTCACAGCCTCAGAACCATGGAAGGGCGGAGCTGGGAAGGCCTGTAGAGGTGGCCCCTTCCCCCTACCCCACAGCCCTGCAGTCTGGGCCATCCAGGCCAACTCAGGTACCACCTTCTGATCTGTAGGGAAAGCCTCAGAGGGGTGGAGAGCTGAGCTTGAAGAGGGTGGGTAAGTGGATGGCCAGGCCCCTGGAACTTCGAGCCCCTCCTGGAGCCAGGGCTCCTGCCTCCTCCCAGGCCACCTGCGTGACTCCACCGTTGGCTCTCCGTGCCGGCAGTGCAGACAGGCCCTGGGTCTCTGCCTGTCTCTCCAGATGCTCCTGCCTCTGTGAGCCTTCCCCCCTGTGATCTGCAGGCCCTCAGCCCACTATCCTTGGCCATCTCGTTCTCCTCTTTCTCCTCACACCCCCTGGAACAAGCTTATTCCCTCCTCTGGTGCCTGTTCCTGTCTGTGGCAATGGGTCTCAACCTTGGCAGGACCCTGCGGAGATTTTGAGTACTTGGTCTGGGGTACAGCTGAGCCGTGAACATTCTGAGAGCCCTCCAGGACATTCTAATGTAGGCCGCCCGGCAGGAAGGGCTCAGAAGACCTGGGGTGCTCAGACTGAGCACGTTTCAAAGAAAGGACTGGGGCTTGACCACCTCTGGGGAGGCAGCCTCTGAGCCTTGGAATATCCTGCTTGTTAAGGGTGCTTGTCTGGCTGGGGCCTTGCTGGGCCTTGCTGGATCAGTCAGACTTTTCTGGCGGCTGGAGATGGAGTCGCTAACGTTAGTCACCCAGGAGCTGCGTGCTCACGTGGCCGACCCTGCAGCCCCCCACCCCCCAATTTCGTCCTTGCAGTTGTGCTGGGTGGAAGGGGTACCTGGTTTCTCCTGGACTCCATCCCACGCAGTCGCCTTCTTTGCTGCTTTCAGTCTGCATGTTTTCATTGTAATAAACCATGACCAGGGGGATAATAGCTTTTCTGAGTCTTTTGAATCATGCTAGCAAATTACTGAGCCTGTGGCTGGTCTTGGGGACCCCAATATGGCCCCCTCGGCTGGGAATACTGACTACTGCATATTCACTGGCGGGCCGCTCCCTGGTGTTCTGACGCAGGGAGCCTGTGTGCTTGATAAGCTCCCCCCAGAGGCTGGGACAGGCAGCTGGGAATGAGGAATGTGGATTATGCTCCGGGGAGCTGCCTGTTGTGCATGTCCAGTCGGGGTCCCCCCCACCCGGGGCCCCTCTGCACATCTAGGTGAACGCACGCTGCCAGGGCTGCCCCCTCCTCCCTCTTCCTTTTTTTTGCCCCCAGGCCAGGCCACTTGCCACACAGCAGCAGCAAGTCAGCCCTTCCTCTCTGCGAAGGCACTCGGTGGCTCCCTATGTCTGTGGAGCCCAGAGTGTTGGCGGCTCTCAGGGTCTTTCTCGGCCTTTCTGCCCCCCCTCTGGGCACACAGAATTCCTTGCAGCCCCAGAGCAGGAGGCCTCTGTCTGTAATACCCTTTGCCTCCCTCTGCGCCCAGGGCACCCCGCACAATTCCGTCCCTGTGTCCAGTCACATGTTGCCCACCTGCCCCCCGCCATCCTGGGCCGTCTCAGGGCCTGGCATATTCATAGAATCCTTCAACAAGGTTTGCTTAGGGAGCAATGAGAATCTTGTTTGCCTGAGTTCTAGCGCCCAGTGTGGTGCTTGGTGCACAGTAGGGTCAATTAACCAGAGGTGAAGGAATGAATTCTGCCCTCCTCCCTTCCTTCTTCTCCCCCTTTCCTGTCCTTCTCTCCATTGCTGAGACCCATAGCTATTGATCGTGCCCCATAATTCTGCTTCCCAGGCACCAGCTGCTTCCTGGCTGCTCCTTCATCTCTAGCGCCAGCAGATGAGGAGCTGAGAGGCAGTAAGTGGAACAGGGATGAGTACTTACATAGAGGTGGACTTTCATATGACCCTCCCCCGAGCCCAGAGAGGATGGTGGCCTTCTCTCCAGTTTATAGATGAGGAAACTGAGGTTCAGAGAGGTTGAATGATTTGCCCAGAGTCACACGGTAGCATGGTGGTAGAGCCACCATGGGAACACAGACCTTCATTCCTAAATCTTTGCACTATCTTTGTCAGCCAGACACCAGGGGCCTCAAAGGCCTCAAAAAGGATCTCGGTCTTTGAGTGGGTCAGCGCTACGTTCACTCTGCCAGCCTTTCCTTCCTAAACTGCTGTTTCTTGCTGCCAGCTGATCACTAAAAGGAATGCAGTGTTATCATTTGTAAAGGCAGAGACAGGCTCAGAGCTAGGAGAGGAAGTCAAACTCTCCTCCAAAAAGGCCCGATGGGAGGTAGCCCTTTCAGCCCATCTGGATGTGGGAGGGAGGCCCGCTCCTCCACCACCTGCCACAGGCCAGCTCCCTCACCAACAGCTAGAGCCTCTCCAGGCCCTGCTTTCCTCTTCTCCCTGAAGACTTCCCTCTGCCTAAGATCCAGTTCCTGACAGGCATTCAAGGCCTTCTGTGATGCCACTGTGACTGTGGGTCGGACACACTCGAGATGTTCACAGTGTGGCGGAAACCACCTCATGTGTTTGTCAGGACTGTGGGGTTTGCTCGCCATGATCCTGTGGGAATAGATGAACCAGGGAAGCCACCCTCACCCCCAGCCACCCCCAGACAAAGCAGTTAGCAGGAAGGCATGCGTCTCAGGAGCTCTGAGCCTCTGTCACTGTTGAGGTGCCTTCCCTTCTCTTGGCCTCAGTTCCTCTTTATGCCAGACCAGATGGTTGGAGCAGATCATTTTGTATTATCTTCTGTTGTGTTATACCGTATTGTTCTGTACCATATTGTATTTTAATTCCAGCACAGCTAACACTGTATTGTATTAGTTTCGGGTGTACAATGTAGTGATTCATCATTTCCATACATCAACCTGTGCCCATCATGACAGGTGCACTCCTAAACCCTCATCAGCGGTTTAATCCAGCCCCACCCATCTCCCTCTGGTGACTGTCAATCTATTCTCAACTAAGAATCTGCCTCTTGGCTTGCCTCCTTCTCTTTCTTGCTTTTTGTTCTTTGCTCATTTTTGTTTCTTAAATTCTACATGTGAGTGAAATCAGATTGTATTTGTGTTACTCTGACTTATTTCACTTAGCACAATGCGCTGCAGCTCCATCCACATCATTGCAAATGGCAAGATTTTGACTGGATCATTTCTAAGAGCCCCTCCTCCTCCAAAATACACAGGTGAGCACACAGCTCTGTGGAAGTGGACTGGCATGATTTTCTACTCACGAGCTGCCCTGGGGGTTTCATTGTAGAGGCTTTGCACTGACTATCAGCTTTGAGTCATTATGTCTGAAGGTCACCAATTCCATCCTCTTGCCTTTGGGACTGACAATAGAAAACCTTCTGTCCAGTTTGCAAATATGGCCATTTCTTGCCTCTCTGGGGAAACCTCTGCTTTGGTCAGACTGGCTTTCTCATCATCCCCAACATGCCTTTATGATCTCACTTCTGGGATCTTTATTTGTTTAATTTTTATATTGAGAGAGAGAGAGAGAGAGAGAGAGAGAGAGAGAGAGAATGAATATGCACACTTGAGTGGAGGAAAGGGGCAGAGAGAGAGAGAGAATCCCAAGAAGTCTCCATGCTCAGCACAGAGCCCAACGTGGGGCTCGATCCCTTGACCCTGGAATCATGACCTGTGCCAAAATCAAGAGTTGGACGCTCAACCAACTGAGCCCCCCCAGGCACCCTTGGGATCTTTCTAACCCCTCCCTTGCCTGTCCAAACCCTCCCTGTCTTCAAGGCTTTCCATGACCATGGCTAGTAGGAGTGGGTCCTCTCCTCTGATCTCTCATGGCCTTTATTTTCTGTTTCACTCCATCCAGTGAAAGAGAGAGAGAGAGAGAGAGAGAGAGAGAGAGAGAGAGAAGAAAAGGAAGGAGGAGGAGGAGGAAGGGAAGGAGGAAGAGTAGGGGTAGGGGAAGGTCTTTTTTGGAGACAAAGTATTTATACCTGGCCCTTGGAGGATGGATATAATTTGGACTTGGAGAAAGGGAGGAAGACGGCATTTAGGGGAAATTGCAGTGTAAGTAAAGGCACTGGGGTGGGGAAGCCCAGTCTGCATGTGGGAAAAATTGGTCCAGGGTGACAGGGCCAAGGGAGGTGTAGTGGAGTAGTGAGATGCCGGAGTCCAGCTCCGGCCGGTCCAGGGTCCCCTGAAGGAGAGACCATTTTGGTGAAAGAATTGGAGACAGCAGAGTTGAGAGCGCCCTGGGTTTCTTTCTTTCTTGGTCACCAGCCTGGCATCTCTCTCTCGCCAGCTTTTGTGCCTTTATTTTTAGATTTAAGTGTTAACAGGATATCAAAAAGTGGAATTTTTACAAATAATTCTCAGTGAAAAGAGGCTTTGAAAAGGTGCAGAAACAGGTTTTACAGAGGCATTTTTGCAGAACTACTCTAATTACAATGAGGTAACATACATCACAGGATAACAGGATATTCTCAGTGAAAAGCAGATAACATACACATTTGTTTGAATCATAGAAAATCTTACAACTAAGAAGATAGGATGTTTTCAGTAAGAAGCGGAGAGCTAACACATTTTATAACAATAATGCTAAGATTTAGTCATAAACAAGGCTGGGAGGCATTCTGTCTGGCTCACAGGAGGAGGAATGTATTCTCACAGGAGGAATGGTTAGTAAATAAACTTTTTGTCAACCTTGTTCTTTGATGTTGAAGGTGTAAGCCCCACAGGTGCCCTAGATGAGCCAGCCTTTGCATGTGAGTTTAAGTTGTAACTACTCTTACCCATCCTCATAATGGGCAGCAATTAGCATAGATATGTGCAGAAACTTATGCCTGGCTCTTGTTTGTTTTCTTATTCCTAAATTAGGCTCTTTTTCTCTGGGCCAGAGTTAATATTCTTGTGTTCGTTAACCTCCTATTTTCTATGCCTTAAGTTTGTGAGGCTCATTAGAAGAGCCTTTTGACAAAACATCTGCAGTGCTTTGTTTAAATTCCTCTTTATAGAGGTGGGAATATGCTTCTTCCCATGAGGTATCTGTGTGGGGAATATCAGCCTGACTTGGAACATTATGAGGCCTAGTCAATAGCAACAGACTTAATGAGCAGTAATAGCAGAAGGAGATGGCAGTTTCCACCTCTCATAGCAGGAGCCGTGCAACATCTGCCATTTCCTTACTGTGACCGTGTCATCCAGCAAGGCTGGTGGGGCTCCCAGCAGTGAGAGGTGAGACTACATCAGAAAGAGCCTTGAATGCCAGGCCGAGCCTGGAGACATTTCCTGTATGCTGGAGTCTAGCTCCAGCAGGTCCAGGGCTCCCTGAAGAATGGACAGTGTCAGCAAAAGGGAGCGAGAGAGCCTCAGTTTCTTTCTGCTCACCAGGCAGGCATCTCTGCACTGACCAGAGAGTCAGCTTTATTTATGGAAAAAAATGTTTGGGGTACAAAACAGGAGTGGCGATTTCCTTAGACAATGATTTCTCATGACAAATTCTTTGGTATGTAAAAATTTCCCAGAACACAGATTGGTAGAAGACTCCTGCATAATCTTTATCAATAGTGATTGAAGTAGGTGACTAGATGCTTATCACTTGGGGAAGGAAGGGATCTTTAGCATTCAAATACCAGGCAATGTTTTTAGCATAGCAAAGGCAAGAGTTAGTTCTTTTGTGAGCAGCGGTCAATAGCCTATTTTTGAGGGGAAGAAAAACAGGTTTTCTCAGGAAATGTAATATTTGCTTCTATAATCACAAAAGAAGAAACTCCTAGAACACGTTTTTTCACAAGGCACAATTCACGTTGTAGCATAAGAAGGCAAGTCACTCTTGATATCGTCAGTCAGGCATCTGGGGGTCCGTGCTCAAGCAGAAATTGAATGGGGGTTGAGTGGGTGTAGACACTGATGGGTGGGGGGCCTTGCAAACCTGCCTTCCTTCAGAAATGGCTCCCAGCACCTTTCCATGATGGGAAGGATATTTGGGGGAATGAATCTGGTATCAATGGTGGCTAGGGGTGAGGAATGAGCAGGGCTGGAGGCTGAAATAAGCCAGAAAATGGACATACAGCCCAGAGTGCGGTCTTAAGGCTGCTCAGGGGGCAGTCTGCACCCTGACTTCCAACATGGAGCATGGCCTGGGGGGGGGGTGATTTAGAAGATAAAAATACCCTTCCCCATTATGGTAGTGTTTCCCATCTGAGCTCAAAGCCAGAGCTCTAGAAGTGGAGCAGCCGGCTTGCCTCTGTCTCCTGTCTTAGCAGCAGAATGAAGCTCAAAGACAATTTCAGCTAAAATACTGATAATTTTGTGAGAAAACTGTCGATCGCATATGTTAATTTCTGAAGCTCACGTGGCTCTGCGTGTCCCAATCCAGGAAGAAATCACCTTTCTTCAACGGATGTGCTGGCAGTGGCCTTCAGCGCCGTCTCGGCCACACAGAACTCCATACCTTGTCTCCAGGTCTCCAGAGGAAGAGGGAGATCAGGATGAAATTTTATGATAAATTGTGCCTCTCACCGAGCCCATCTCCAATCACTGAAGAGAAGGAAAATGGGACTTAGCATATTATAGCCCTGTCTGCAGAAGTCACAAGATAAGCAAATAATTACTGCTTAAAACCAGAGAGTCTTAGGGGCACCTGGGTGGCTCAGTTGGTTGGGTGGCCAACTTCAGCTCAGGTCATGATCTCACATTTGTGGGTTCGAGCCCCGCGTCGGACTCTGTGCTGACAGCTCGGAGCCTGGAGCCTGCTTCGGATTCTGTGTCTCCCTGTCTCTCTGCCCCTCCTCCTCTCATGCTCTGTCTCTCTGTGTCTCAAAAATAAATAAAACATTAAAAAAAAAAACCCAAAAACCAGAGAGTCTTATAATTTATTCATGAATGGCACACATTACCCATTAGATCTCCCACTTCAATTTAGTTGTATTCTTTAAACAAATTGATAAGGTTTGAATTATTCAGAAAATGCTACCAGGCTAATTAGAAGAAGATTCTCCGACTACAGGAAGTAGTCTACTACACACTGTGGTGTGGTGGGGGAGTCTGAGGGCCCTGAAACTAGTCCACCCACCTTTGAGTCATGGCTCTACTACCTAGGGAAACTTATCTGGCCTCTCTGTGACTCAACTTCCCCATCTGAAACATGGGATGACAATAATCATCTGTACTTCATGACGGTGTCTTAAGGGTTCAGTAATATACGTAAAGCATTTTGGAGAGTAGTGAGTGCTATATATTTGCTATATCTTGTTATTTCAACTCTTCAGGTTGTGAATGTTTTATTGTGTTGTCCAAGTGACAAGCATCCCTAAGGTGGTGACACAATGAAGAGCTTTAAGGTCCCTTAACTTTCGATCAACTTTGGGTACAGGAAGGCCATGGGTAGGAGATGGACTGAAACAGGCATGAGAAGGAAGCTTGCTTTAAGACTGGCTGCTTTAGGGTTCTTAGGTTTGTTTTGTCTTCTAAAGACTTCCTAAATTCCATTGAAATGAAGGTTTTAAATATCAATCTAGCCAAAAAGTACTGATAGACCTCACAAAGCATTACGTTAGACATGAATGGGAAAATAACGATCATATTATGGAAAGCTAGAGCAATGAGAAGCAACAACATGGATAAATGTCACACACATGCTGAGTAAAAGCAGCCAGCCATGAAAGGGCATGTGCAGTGTGATTTCAAATATGTGGAATTATGTATATCTCAAGAATAGGTAAAACTATGACAATACAGGTCAGAATATTAGTTACAGAATGTTACTGGAAGGGGGCATGAGGGAGCCTTCTAGGGTGATGGAAATTTTCTATATTTTGATTGGGGTGATATTTGCATGGGTTCACACATATGTAAAAAGTCACGGAGTTGTACACCTAAGATATGTGTGCCTTGCCTTATGTCAAATGGACTTCACTAATAAAGAAAAAAAACAATGGACAATCATGTCACTAAAAATGACAGTTTAAGATTTTATATATTTAAAGATTTTCCTCTTGCTAACACACGTATTTGTGACCATGAATGAGATTCCTACCTGAGAAAAGTTCCATGGAGACAACTTTATTTCTCACAATACCTACTTCATTCAGATAAATCCAAATTCCTAACCTGGATTTTAGGTTAGGACTGAAATGTGTAGCCTTTTGCAGCCAGTGTGAAAGATCTAGAGAGATCCTAATAACTAGTAGAATCTAACTATAAAAATAAATTTAAGGGCATGGTTCTTTAATGACTTCCCCAGACAAATCCTATTACTTGGATGTCAATGAATCAACTAAAAATGGAAGTGAGAAATGTTTGAGCCCTTTTTGCAATGGATGGATGTCTATGAGGCTGAGAAATACGATAAATGCCATGCTACTTTGGGTTTGAAGGAGTTAAGGGATGATCTTGGAAATGTAACAATACTGCTTAATGGGACTTGTCTATTTGCAATTCAATAAACCAACACACATAAAGTCTGAGAGATAAAGGACATGGGCACTCAGAATAGAATTATAGCAATAAATTTAGTAAAAGAACTCGAAAGAGGTCCGTAGCTGAGATGAAGGCCGCTGCTCCTGGCGGAGGTCTTCTCCCCTGAGTCCTGGGAAGGGGGTCTCCGGAAACAGAATCTGACTGGAAGCTAAAGCCCGCGGTTGCAGTGGGTTCACAGAGGTTCCGCTCAGACTGGAGAAGCTAAAGCCGATGCTGCAAGTTGTAAAATAAAACCGGTGCAAGGGCATCCTTCAAGACAGTGGTGTTTGGGAACACGCAACAGGATGTTTGACACAAAAACGGAATATGAAAATAACGGAAACAACAAAGAGAAATTGGCCTGAAAGTGAGGTGGCAGAAGGTTGAGGTTTGCAGGGATGGGTGAGTTTAAGTCTGTGGTCCTGTGCAGTGAGTGACAGTGCCCCTGTCACCCTCTGAGCCACACCGTCACCCCACCATAGAGAGGGCATTAGCCAGAGGACCCTGTGATGTTTCCAAAGGGTGTAGATATGGCCCCCCACCCCGTGTCGGAGTCACCCTCCACTCCCTACAGCCAGCCATCGCCCTGCAGAGCAGAGCCCCCTTCCCACCAGCCGTCTTGCTGAGCTGAGACCCGCCTCCATGCCGCCCTACAGAGCGGGAACACCCCCAGCCTCCCTGCTGAACAGGCCCGGCTCCCCCGGACGCCCAGCCGCTACGCTGAGCAGAGACATCCCCGCCCCCCATCTCCCAGCCGGGAATTCGCCTCCACGCTGCTCTGCTGCCACCTGCAGGCAGCGTGAGGGATAGTCCTCGTTCTCCGTCACAGCCTGGACTGCAGTTTAGGTGGTGGGGTGCGCTCAGCCAAGCCCAGTTATGGAATCAGAGGGGTGCAGCTGGAACCAGCATAATGAAGCTCCTCCTCTTCTTACCCACCCCTGCCTGCCTGCCTGTCTGCCCAATTTTATAAACTGGAGACTGAGATCTAATTTAGAGATGTGATTGGATAGGATTGTGAAGCATGTAGCTGGAGCCTCCACAGTACTACTTTCCCCATCCCATTCCCTCATCTTTAACAAATACATTAGGATAGTGAGGAAGGAAGGGATTTAAACACTAAACTCCTGTGATGTGCTGGGCACAGAGCAGGCACTTTGCATACTGCTGGGAGCCGCACCGGCCTTGCAGGATGACATGATCACAGTAAGGAAATGGCAGACGTGCACGGGCTCCTGCCATGAGAGGTGGAAACTGGCATCTCTTTCTGCTACTACTGCTCATGTGAAATTAAGCCTGTTGCTATTGATGAGGCCTCACAATGTTCCAAGTCGGGCCGATATTCCCCACACGTATACCTCATGGGAAGAAGTATATTCCCACCTCTATAAAGAGGAATTTAAACAAAGCACTGCAGATGTTTTGTCAAAAGGCTCTTCTAATGAGCCTCACAAACTTAACGCATAGAAAACGAAGGGGGCTAAAAATACAAGATTTACTATTAACTCTGGTGCGGAGAAAAAGCCTAATTTAGGAATAAGAAACAAACAAGAACCAACTCTTGTTTTCATTGATCTGTTCAGCTGTTCTTTTGGATTCTATATTGTTTATTTCTGCCCTGATCTTTATTATTTCTTTTCTTCTGCTGGGTTTGGGGTGCTCTTGCTGCTCCCCTTCTAGTTCCAGTAGGTGCTCTGTTAGACTTTGAATTTGCTCTTTTTCTAGTTTGTTGAAATAGACCTGGATTACAATATACTTTCTTCTTAGGACTGCCTTTGCTGCGTCCCAGAGATTTTGGATTGCTGTATTTTCATTTTCATTTGGTTCCATATATTTTTAAATTTCTTATCTAATTGCCTAATTAGCCCAATCATTAGGGTGGTTTTTAACCTCCACATTTTTGGAGGTTTTCCAGACTTTTTCCTGTGGTTAATTTCAAGTTTCATAGCATTGTATTCTGAAAGTGTGCATGGTACAATCTCTATTCGTTTATACTTATGGAGGGCTGCTTTATGCCCCAGTATGTGATCTATCTTGGAGAATGTGCCATGTGCACTCGAAAAGAAGGTGAATTTCCTAACTTCAGGATGCAGAGTTCTAAATATATCTATCAATTCCATCTGTTCCAATGTGTCGTTCAGGTCCATTGTTTCTTTAGTGATTTTCTGTCTGGTTGATCTATCCATTGCTGTCAGTGGAGTATTAAAATCCCCTGCAATTAGCACATTCTTATCAATAAGATTGTTTCTGTCTGTGATTGTTTTATGTATTTGGGCGCTCCCGAATTTGGTGCATAGACATTTATAATTGTTAGCTCTTCCTAATGGAGAGACCCTGGCCAGGCTTCTCAGAAAGAAAAGAGAGAGCACCCAGATAAACAAAATCATGAATGAAACAGGATCTATTACAACCAATCCCTTAGAAATACAAGCAATCATCAGAGATTACTATGAAAAATTATAGCCAACAAACTGGACAACCTAGAATAGATGGACAAATTCCTAAATGCACATGCACTGCCAAAATTCAAACGGGAAGAGATAGAAAGCATGAATAGACCAATAACCAGTAAAGAAATCGAATCCATTATCAAAAATCTCCCAGATGGCTTCCCAGGGGAATTCTACCAGACATTTAAAGTAGAGCTAATACCCATTCTTCTCAAACTATTCCAAAAAATAGAAATAGAAAGAAAACTTCCAAACTCATTCTACAAAGCCAGCATCACTTTGATACCCAAACCAGACAGAGACCCAGCAAAAAAGGAGAACTACAGACCAACCAATATCCTTAATGAATACAGATGCAAAAATACTCAGCAAGATACTGGCAAATCGAATTCAACAGCATATAAATAAAATTATCCATTATGATCAAGTGGGATTCATTCCTGGGTTACAGGGCTGGTTCAATATTCACAAATCCATCAATGTGATACATCACATTAACAAAAGAAAGGATAAAAACCATATGATCCTGTCGATAGATGCAGAAAAAGCATTTGACAAAACACAGCACCCTTTCTTAATAAAAACCCTTGAGAAAGTCGGAATAGAAGGAACTTACCTAAACATCATAAAAGCAGTTTATGAAAAGCCCACACCTAATATCCTCCTCAATGGGGAAAAACTGAGAGCTTTTCCCCTGAGATCAGGAACATGACAGAGATGTCCACTCTCACCACTGCTGTTTAACATAGTGCTGGAAGTCCTAGCATTAGTAATCAGACAACAAAAGGAAATAAAAAGCATCAGAATTGGCAAAGAAGAAGTCAAACTTTCATTTTTTGCAGATGACATGACACTCTATATGGAAAACCCGGCAGACTCCACCAGAAGCCTTCTAGAACTAATCAATGAATTCAGTAAAGTTGCAGGGTACAAAATCAATGTACAGAAAACAGTTGCATTCCTATACACCAATAATGAAGCAGTGGAAAGAGAAATCAAGAAACTGATCCCATTCACTATTGGACAAAAATCCATAAAATACCTAGAAGTAAACCTAACCAAGGCTGTAAAAGACCTATATGATGAAAACTATAGAAAACTTATGAAAGAGATTGAAGACACCAAGAAATGGAAAAACATTCCCTGTTCATGGATCGGAAGAATAAACATTGTGAAAATGTCATTACTACCCAAAGCAA
>NC_043708.1:140030063-140060118 GCF_006229205.1 Suricata suricatta
GATGTATAGGAGCACATGTACCCCAGTGTTCATAGCAGCACTGTCAACAATAGCCAAAACATGGAAAGAGCCTAAATATCCATCACCTGATGAATGGATCAAGAAGATGTGGTATATATACACTATGGAGTATTACATGGCAATGAGAAAGAATGAAATATGGCCATTTGTAGGAAAGTGGATGGACCTCGAGGGTGTCATGCTAAGTGAAATAAGTCAGGTGTAGAAGGATAGATACCGTATGTTTGCACTCATAGGTCTAACAGGAGAACAGGAGAAACCTAATGGAGGACCAGGGGGAGGGGAAGAGGGAAAGAGAGTTGGGGAGAGAGAGGGACGCAAAACTTGAAAGACTATTGAATACTGAAAACGAACTGAGGGTTAAAGGGGAAGGGGGAAAAGAGGTGGTGGTGATGGAGGAGGGCACTTGTGGGGAAGAGCACCAAGTGTTGTATGGAAACCAATTTGACAATAAACTATTTAAAAAAACCCCAAACAACAACAACAACAACAACAACAACAACAACAAAAGAACAAACAAGAGCCAGGCTTAAGTTACTGCACATACCTATGCTAATTGGTGCCCATTATGAGGATGGGTAAGAGTAGTTACAACTTAAACTCATATGCAAAGGCTGGCTCATCTAGGGTGCCTATGGCTCTTACACCTTCAACATCAAAGAACAAGGTTGACAAAACGTTTATTTACTTACCATCTCGAATACATTCTTCCTCCTCTGAGCCAAACAGAATGCCTCCTAGCCTTATTTATGCCTGAATCTTAGTGTTATTGTTATAAACCAATGTATTTGCTATCTGCTTCTCACTGAAAACATATTATCTTCTTAGTTGTAAGATTTACTACCGGTTCAAACAAATATGTTATCCGCTTTTCATTGAGAATATCCTGTTATCCTATGATGTGTAAGTTACCTCATTGTAAATAGAGTAGTTCTGCAAAAATGCACCCTTTTCAAAGCATCTTATCACTGAGAATTATTTGTAGTAAAAATTCCATTTTTTGATGTCATGTTAACACTTAAGTCTATAAATAAAGACACAAAACCTGACAGGGTAGAGATGCCGGACTGACCAGAAAGAAACTCATGGCTCTCTCACTCATCTTTTGCTGATACCGTCTCTCCTTCAGGGGACCCTGGACCTGCTGGAGCTGGACTCCGACAACATACATTGTCTCCACGCTGGCAAATCCTGGGAGCCAGATGGTTATACAACAGAGGGGCAGGATCAGAGGGGGCTAGTCCCTTGCTCATGGACCTTCAGCTGGAATTTGAAGGTAAGGATCTGGTAGTCTATTCAGGTGTCTGACATTAGCGATACTGTAAAATTCAGACTGCTCCAGAGTAAGGCTGTATTGCAAACAGAAACATGGAGTGTCTCCTTAGGGCTGGAATGAGCTCTACAAAAAATGTTACTCTATGTAACATGCAGTATCTCCTAGAAACTGAATGATGCAGGACTTTGAGAGCAGTTTTTTTGATAAACAAAATCTGTTCTTTTATGTCCTGAGTAGTAGAGAAAAGAAACCATTTTGCTACACATTTTCTAAAATGTTTTTTGTTTTTATAAAATGGCTGGGCCCCAGAGCTCCCAGATCCCTTCCTGCCCCCGTGTAGGTTCCCCTTCTGTCTTTATCCTACTCCCTGGCGTCCTTTCTGTCAAGCTTTTTGTATTTATGCCTTGATAAAATAAAATCTTGGTGGGAGTGAATATCAGTCATTTACGCCTTAATGCGAATCACCTCAGATTCCCTTTTCTTCTCAGACCTCTTAGCTGAGGTTGGTCATGGGACAGGGTGAGGAGGCAGGAAAGAGATGGAGCGGGGTGAGTCCTCTTACAACTGGTACTGTTTCTACCCAATTCCCTGGCATAGTCTGGATTTCAGTCTCAGTGGAGAGCTCTATGCATATGCCCGTGTGTTCTTTTTGCTGCCAATACCAATTCCTAAGGCAGAGTCCTAGAGGGACTGGAGACAACAGAAAATGGCTTAGCTTTGGATTTGAGAATAGGTCATACTGGTGACTTGCTGTGGGTAAGCTTGGAGAACTCCATCCACCTCTCTGAACTCATCTGGAGAAAACTCACCTGGACTAGATTTGTGATTTTCTTTAGGTTTGCAGTTGGTTTTTGCTTTAACGTATTTACATCTGATCAGGGTAATATGTACACAGAGTTTAAAAACTCAAATGCAGGGGTGCCTGGGTAGCTCAGTCTGTTAAGCATCCAACTTTGGCTCTCTGCTGTCATGTCAGAGCCAGCTTCAGATCCTTTGTCTCCCTCTCTCTCTACCCTTCCCCTGCTCACTCTCTCTCTTTCTCAAAAATAAACATTACAAAAAAATCAAATGTAATAAAAGGCTGACATCAAATCTTTCCTCTGTTCTTCCCTTTCAGACTTGTAAGGCCTAATTTCCAGAGGCCATCACTGTAAACTCATTTTGTGCTTCCCTCTGGGATTTATAACCTCATTTCTAAATAATGTGTTTATGTTGCAATTTTTTTTCTATATTTTTTTACTTCCTAGGACTTACTTCCCTTATGTGGTCTTTTCCGTTTCCTTGCTTCAATCTTACCAATTTGGCTAGATCTCAGTTTTGTGATAACAATAGTATTTACATTCTTGTTGCTACCTAATAAATAATATTCTCTCCTAACCCAAGTACTCCACTGAAGTTGTTTCCTTTCTATTTTTTTCTCTAGAGTTAGTAATTACCTCAGATTTTCCTCCTTCAAGTGCTTAGCTTTCTTTGTATCTGTTTTCATTTTTAAAAAATGCTTCAACCCATCTCTCAAATGCCCTCCTCCCTCCATAATAATCCAAATATTAAGATACAGGTGGTAATCTCTCAGCCCATCATTTTCCTGGGCACCTCCCTCCGATGCCCTCCTTCCTCCAGCTCTGGCCCCATGTCAGCAGCACAGCTGGGGTCTCCCTGCACCGCCTTCTTGTGAATTTCTTAAATGCCTCTTCTGCATGGACCTCTTATTTCCTGGACCCTGTGTCTTCTTTTTCCTTGACTTACTCCCATTTTGTTAGAACTTATCTTACAGTTATTTCTCAAAAAAGAACACATGGAAGGCAAAACTTTTGAGATCTGGCATATTTGTCCTGATTACTCATCTGGCCTGATACAGGGCTATACTTAAAGTCCGCTTCTCCTCACACTTGGAAGTATTACTCTATTGTTTTCTATTGTCCAGTGTTGTTGAAGAGAAGCCTGTGTCATGCTGACTCTTGGTTCTTTACATGTGACCTGTTTTCTTTCTGAAATGTTTTAGAATTTTTTCTTTATCCTTGATTTTCTGGAATTTCCCATTGAGGTGCTTTAAGTCTTTCTCCATTCACTGTGCTGTTCAGTTTGTGGATGTCATCTGGGGAAAGACACCTTTCTATTCTGGGAAGCCACTAGCCAGTTCACGCATGTTGAGTAATCCCATCCTTTTCTCCCAAGGACAGAAGTACCAAGGCCCTGGGCGCCTCCCAGGTGGATAGAGGAGAAAGGGCCTGAGGTGAATCAATTAGCACTTAGCACCTACTGCATTCCTCCCAGGGGTAGGCTCTGCTAGGGATGACAGGCATGAGTGAACCCAGTTCCTGCCCTGGTGGCACTCAGAAGACACAGCCTCCAGGAAGCCTCCAGTACTTAGCTACACATACATGCACCCAGCATACAGTGAGCCCAAGTTTATGGGAAGGTGTGGCTGCAGGGGGTGGGGAAAGAGAGAGGTGAATAATCATGGAAGGTATTGACCTTGGGAGGAAGGGGCAAAGGCCGGGCTGTGATATTCACCTGTGTGTGTGTTGGAGAAAATAAGGAAAAGATCCGTAGTTTTATCTGCTCCCTTTTTCTGGCCACTAAACCTTTTTTGAGTGAGTAGTGTTTGCCTCCTATTATTTACTGAATGTGTTCCTCCCCAAATTCATCTGTTGAAGCCTGGTGTAGCTGTACCCAGGGATGGAGCTTCTAAGAAAGTAATTCAGTTTAAATGAGGTCATAAGGCTGGGGCCTTGTCAGGTAGGATTATTGTCCCTATCAAAAGAGATAACCAGAGCTCACCTGTGCGCTCACTCTCTTTCTCATCCCACCCTGTGCAAAAGAGGTCATGTGAGCACACAGTGGGATGGCAACTCCCTACAAGCCAAGAGAAGAAGGCTTCTGATAAGTCCTATCTCGCTGACACTGACCTTGGCCCTCCTGGCCTCCAGAACTGTGGTGTTTCTGATGGCAGCCGCAGCAGGCTGATATATGTCCCCACTCTACTGCAGCCATATGACAGGAGAGGGCCCGGCCATTGTAGTGTCCTAGCTACCCAACCATTGCTGGGGCCGCCCAGTGCAGCCCAGCCAGAACTGTTACCTTGGACTTTTCTGAATAGGAACTAATGGAGAGGAGCTGCATTCTTTCTTGAGGGGCAGAGCTGGGAATCGGGAGCCCAGTGCTGGCTGCCAATGGCCTGATTCCAACCACTTGGGAAAAGTTGCTCTGAGACAACCAAGCTGATACGCCAACTGAAGCCGAGATGAGGGAAGGAACACGCAAACCCCAACTGTGAAGCTGGCCTCAGGCCCAGGGATTCCTGAGGCGCAGCTGATCTTTGGCTGGCCTGTGCTTTACTTACTAAGCCAGCGAACTTCCCTTCTCGTTCAAGTTACCTTGAATGAGTTTTCTGTCACACCTAAAGAGCCTGACAAAAATGGTAGGACATGGCAGGGCTGGTCTCCTGAGGACAGAGGACTGGTGTGGATGGCATCACTGGTGACAAGGACACAGGAGGGGTGGATACGTGGCCTGGTGGCCATGGGGACCTCCTCCAGCATGGCTGTGAGCAAGGGTAGGCTCAGGGGGTCAGCACTGTCCTGTTGGTTTATAATTCACTCTTTCTCCCCCCCTCTCTCTCTATTTCCCTCCACCCCCACCCCCCAACTTCCCAGGTATAATGTGAAACCAGCCACCTTAGACGGAGGGGAGAGAGAGACCAGAAGGAGGCAGGTCCCTCCAGGTTGGTAGGTGGCAGTTTTAATAATAGCAGAGGGCACTTACATAAAAGGCTTGTCTTGGGTGGCAATAAGACAAACAGATCCCACACCTGCCCTTCCAATCTTAAGTTTATGAAAAGGCCCTAACTGGGCTCAGTCATGTATACCTTGCAGGTGTTTTTATTTTTTATTATTTTTTTCAAAATTTTATTTAAATGCTAGTTAGTTAACATATAGTGTGATATTGCTTTTAGGAGTAGAATTTAGTGATTCATCAGTTACAAGCAACATCCAGTGCTCATCCCAACAAGTGCTGTCCTCAGTGCCACCCCTCCCTCCCTCCGTCAACCCTCAGGTTGTTTTCTATCTTTAAAAGTCTCTTATGGTTTGCTTCCCTCTCTTTTTTCTCTTTCTGTATGTTCATCTGTTTTGTTTCTTAAATTCCACAGATGAATGAAATCATATGGTATTTGTCTTTCTCTGACTGAGTTATTTCGCTTAGCATAAGACACTCTAGTACTATCCACATTGTTGCAAATGGCAAGATTTCATTCTTTTTGATTGCTGAGGAATATTCCATTATATATATATACATCTTCATTATACATTCATTGGTTGATGGTCATTTGGGCTCTTTCCATAATTTGGCTATGGTTGATAGTACTTCTATAAACATTGGGGTGCACGTGCCCCTTTGAATCAGCATTTTTGTATCCCTTGGATAAATACCTAGTGGTGCAATTGCTGGCTTGTAGGGTAGTTCTATTTTTATTTTTTTAAGGAACCTCCATACTGTTTTCCAGAGTGGCTGCACCAGGTTGCATTGCCACCAACAGTGCAAAAGTGTTCCTCTTTCTCCGCATCCTCACCAATATCTGTTGTTGCCTAAGTTGTTAATTTTAGCCATCTGACAGGTGTGCGGTGGTATCTCATTTTGGTTTTGATTTGTATTTCCCTGATGATGAGCAATGTTGAGCATCTTTTCATGTGTCTGTTTGCCATCTGGAAATCTTTTTTGGTAGAGTGTCAGTTCATGTCTTCTGCCCATTTATTCACTAGATTATTTGTTTTATTTTTTGGGGTGTTGATTATATAATTCTTTATAGATTTTGGATAACAACCCAATATGTCATTTGCAAATATCTTCTTCCATTCAGAAGGTGGCCTTTTAGTTTGATTGATTTGTTTCATTCTCTGTGCAGAAGTTTTTATCTTGATGGGGTCCCAGTAGTTCCTGTTTGATTTTGTTTCCCTTGCCTCTGGAGACATGTCTAATAAGAAGTCACTGTGGCCAAGGTCAAAGAGGTTGCTGCCGCCTGTTTTCTCCTGTAGGATTTTGATGGTTTCCTGTCTCACATTTAGGTCTATCATCCATTTTGAATTTATATTTGTGTATGGTATAAGAAAGTGGTCTATTTTCAGGGCACTTGAGTGGCTCACTTGTTTAGGTGTCCAACTCTTGACTTCGGCTCAGGTCATGATCTCACAGTTTGTGGGTTCAAGCCCTGCACTGGGCTCTGTGCTGACAATGTGGAGCCTGCTTGGGATTCTCTCTTTCTCTCTCTGTCTCTCTCTGCCCCTTCCCTGCTTGCTCTCACTCTCACTCTCTCTCTCTCTCAAAATAGATAAATAAACTTTTAAAAAAAACTTAAAAAAAAAGAAAGTGGTCCATTTTCATTCTTTTGCATGTTGCTGTCCAGTTTTTCCAGGACCATTAGCTGAAAAGACTATCTTTTTCCATTGGATATTCTATCCTGTTTTGTCAAAAATTAGGTAGCTATACACTTGTGGGTCCATATCTGGGTTCTCTGTTCTGTTCCTTTGATATTTTTGTCTTTTGTGTGTGTGTCATTACCATACTCTCTTGATGATTAAAACTTCGTAATACAGCTTAAAATTGGAATTGTGGTGCTTCCAGCTTTGGTTTTCTTTTTCAACATTACTTTGTCTATTTAGGACCTTTTCTGGTTCCATAAAAATTTTTGAATTCTTGCTCTGTGAAGAATGCTGGTATTATTTCCATAGGGATTGCACTGAATGTGTAGATAGTTTGTTCTTGCAATCCATGAACATGGAATGTTTTTCCATTTCTTTGTGTCTTCTTCAATCTCTTTTATAAGCTTTCTATAGGGTTCAGCAAACAGTTCTTTTACCTCTTTGGTTAGGTTTATTCCTAGCTGTCTTATGGTTTTTGATGCAATTATAAATGGGAGCAACTCTTTCATTTCTCTTTCTGCTGCTTCATTATTGCTATATAGAAATACTACTGATTTCTATACATTGCTATTATATCCTGCAATTTTGCTGAATTGATGCATTAGTTCCAGCAGTTTCTTGGTGGAGTGTTTTGGGCTTTTCACATAGAGTATTATGTCATCTGCAAAGAGTGAAAGTTTTACTTCTTCCTTGCCAATTTGCATGCCTTTTATTATTTTTGTTGTTGTTGTCTGATTGTTGAGGCTTGGACTGCCAGTACTATGTTGAACAACAGCAGTGAGAGTGGACATCCCTGTGGTGTTCCTACCTTAGAGGGAAAGCTCTCAGTTTTTCCTCATTAAAGATGATATTAGCTGTGGGTCTTTCATATATAGCCTTTATAATGTTGAGGTATGTTCTCTCCATCCATACTTTCTTGAGGTTTATTAAGAAAGGGTGCTGTATTTTGTCAAATGGATTTTCTGCATCAATTGACAGGATCATATGGTTCTTATCTTTTCTTTTATTAGTGTATATATCATGTTGATTGATTTACAAATATTGAACCAGCCCAGGAATAAATCTGACTTAATATGGTGAATAATTCTTTTAATGTACTGTTGAATTTGATTTGCTAGTATTTTGTTGAAAATTTTTACATCCAGATTTATCAGTGAGATTGGCCTGTACTTCTCCTTTTTAGTGGGGTCTTTGTTTGGCTCTGGAATCTAGGTAAAGTTGGCTTCATAGAATGAGTTTGGAAACTTTCCTTCCATTTGTATTTTTTTGTGACAGTTTGAGGAGAAGAGATATTAACTCTTCTTTAAATGTGTGCTGGAATTCACCTGGGAAGCCATCCGGCCCTGGATTCTTGTTCGTTGGGAGATTTTTTGATAACTGATTCAATTTCTTTGCTGGTTATGGGCCTGTTCAAAATTTCTATTTCTTTCTGTTTCAGTTTTGGTAGGTGTGAGTTTCCAGGAATTTTTCCATTTCTTCCAGATTGTCCAGTGTGTTGGCATATAATTTTTCATAGTATTGTCTTATAATTGCTTGTATTTCTGTAGCGTTGATTGTAATCTTTCCTCTTTCATTCATCATTATACCTATGTGGGTCCTCTCTCTTTTGTTTTTGATAAGTCTGGCTAGGGGTTTACTAATTTTGTTTATTCTTTCAAAGAACCAGTGTTTAGTTTCATTAATCTGTTCTACTGTTTGTTGTTGTTTATATATCACTTATTTCTTAAAAAATTTTTGTTTTACATTTTATTTATTTTTTGAGAAATAGAGTGAGACAGAGCATGAGGGGGGAAGGTCAGAGAAAGAAGGAGACACAGAATCTGAAGGAGGCTCCAGCCTCTGAGCTGTCAGCACAGAGCCCGATGCGGGGCTCGAACCCACCAACTGTGAGATCATGAACTGAGCCAAAGCCGGATGCTTAACCAACTGAGCCACCCAGGCGCCCCTATATATCACTTATTTCTGCTCTAAACTTTATTATTTCCCTTTTTCTGCTGGCTTTGGGCTTCATTTCCTGCCCCTTTTCTAGCTCCTTTAGGTGTAAGATTAGGTTGTATATTTGGGACATTTCTGATTTATTGAGATAAGCCTGAATTGCCATATGTTTTTCCCTTAGTGCTGCCCCTGCTGCATCCCAAAGGGTTTGGACTGTCGTGTTTTCATTTTCATTTGCTTCCATGTACTTTTTAATTTCTTCTTTAATTTCCTGGTTAATCTATTAATTGTTTAATAGGTTTTTCTTTAACTTTATGTATTTGAGGGCTTTCTGCAGTTTTATTGTGGTTGTCTTCAAGTTTCATACTATTATGGTCAGGAAAGGTGGACGGTATGATCTTAATCTTTTTGTACCTATTGAGGGCTGATTTGTGACCGAGTATGTGATCTGTTCTGGAGCATTTTCCATGTACACTCGAAAAGAATGTGTATTCTGTTGCTTTGGGATGAAGTGTTCTGATATATCTGTTAAGACCATCTTGTCCAATGTGTCATTCAAAGCCATCGTTCATGTTGATTTCCTGCTTAGATGATCTGTCCAGTGCTGTAAGTGGGCTACTAAAGTTCCCTACTATTATGGTATTATTATCATTGAGTTTCTTTATGCTTGTTATTAATCAATTTATATATTTGGGTGCTTCATGTTGGGAGTATAAATATATACAATTGTTAGATCTTGCTGGATAGACTCCTTAATTATTATATAATGTCCTTCTTTATCTCTTGTTACAGTCTTTGTTTTAAAATCTAGTTTGTCTGATATACATATGGCTACTCCAGCTTTCTTTTGACATCCAGTAGCAAGACGGATGGTTCTCCATCCCCTCACGTTCAATCTGTTGGTGTCTTTAGGTCTAAAATGAGTCTCATAGGAAGTATATGGATGGATCTAGGTTTTTTTTTTTTAACCAATTCTAATATGGTATGTCTTTTGTTTGGAGTATTTAGTCCATTTACATTCAGAGTGATTGTTGAAAGATAGGAATTTAGTGCCATTGTGTTACCTGAAGAGTTGGTGTTTCTGGTGATGTTCTCTGGTCCTTTGTAGTCTTTGTTGTTTTGGTCTTTTTTTTTTTTCTTTCTCAGATCAGAGATTCCACTGTAAAATTTCTTGCAGGACTGTTTTAGTGGTCACTAACCCCTTTAGATTTTATTATGGAAACTTTTTATCTCTCCTTCTGTAAGGACACAGGTCTGATTCAAGTTTCCCCTTTGACCTTGGAGGCCTAGGTGTCGGCTTCTCAGAATCATTAGACAATAGAAGGGCACACATTGCTCGAGGAAGGAGGGACAACCCTTGTAACACCCAATCAGGAAAGGCCAGTTAACACCTTTAACATTTCTAAGGACGGGCCTAAAGATAGACGGTATGCCCTACGTGAGGGTCCTGGGCCCACTCTGTGTATGGTCAATGTTGTGATTGGCTCCCACTAAAAGTATCAATGTGTGGTTAAAGTTACTGCCAATATTGATAGGGGATAGGGTTTGGATCACTATACCTGTGTCACCATTTCCTGTAACTCCCTCTTCCCAAAAAAGGCCCTACCCCGCCTTTGTTCAGGGCTCTCTCAGCATGGATCCACCATGCCAGTAAAGTCTGTGAGCCCGAGTTTAGGCTTGGCCAGACTAAACTCGTAATAAAGCCTTTTGCTTTTGCATGCGTGACTTGGTCTCCCTGGTAGTCTCTGGTTTTGGGGGACGATATTAAAATCTGGGTATAACACTTCTATTCTGAATGAAAGCCTTCCTGTAAAAAGGATTCTTGGCTGTATATTTTTCCCATTCAGCACATTGAATATTTCCTGCCACTCTCTTCTGGCCTGCCACGTGTCACTGGGCAGGTCTGCTGCTAACCTTATGTGTCTACCCTTATAGGGACCTTTGGTCCCTAGCTGCTTTCGGAGTCCTCTCTTTTTAGAATTTTCTAAATAATTTTTTTAACATTTATTTATTTTTGAAAGGGAGGAGAGGTAAAGGGAGATGGAGACACAGAGTCCGAAGCAGGCTCCAGGCTCTGAGCTGTCAGAACAGAGCCTGTTTCAGTGTTCAAACTTACAAACCATGAGACCTGAGCCAAAGCTGGCCACTTAACTGACTGAGCCCAGGTGCCCCTTGTGTTTGCATTTTAATTAATTAATTAAAATTTTTTTGTGTGCAAAAAGGCGATTTTATTAAAGCGTAGGGACAGGAACCATAGTTAGGAAGAGCTGCCCCGGGACCATGAGGAAGGACTGGTTATATACTATGAAGTCAGGGGAGGTAAAGTCCAGGGGAAATTTCCAGTGAGATTTTCATACACTAAAGAGGACTCACAGGATATTGGAGGCCTCGTTATTGTCAAGCTAATGTTGTTTTTCCCCCTAGGAAAGCATTAGCATTAAGACAGTAGGGAGTTCTTAGAGAAACATTTTACTCTGTTTGACTCAAGTATTTGCCAACGGGCTGCAGGTTATAAGGAAATTTAATTTTATCTGCCATTTCCTTCTGCCTTTGTTTGCCACATCATTGCCCCCTGAACAATTTTAACCCTTAAAATCTTAGAGGTTGCTGAGAGTGGAAGGGCTCATCTTCTGTAACTTCTTCCTGCTGAACAGGGGTGTAGAGATGTCCCTACCTACGGGTCAACATTGGTCAGTTAGGGAAGGTATTTATATACAGGAGTTACCACAGGCAGAGGCAGCCAATCCAAGGTAAACAACATATATGAACCTCCTTGAGTAGAAAGGATCATCTGTCTTCTAGAAGTTATGGCTGTGACGGAGTCTTGGCACTTGTGGCAGGGAGATACTGGAAAAGACAACAAAGTAAGGTTCATATTATGAGAAAGAAGCCTAAATAGAGAAAAAAAACTTTGGTCATTTTCCTCCAGTCCCTTACTGTCATTTGAAGAGAGATTTGACATCTTCCACTGGTTCACAGGCATAAGAAGGCATGTCAGCTTGCATAGTAGATTCCTGTGAGGAAGGTACAGGTTCCATTCTTGATATGTGAGTCCATGGAGAATGGCCTTCTAATTTTACTGTAGTGGAGTACATAATACAACCCAGTAAGGGCCCTTCCATTTTGTATTTAAAACCTCTGCTGTATTAGACTTCTAATCCTTTAAATACATCATGTCTTCTGGGTTTATATGGGGTAGGTTTCTAGTAACTGTCAAATCAGGTTCAGGAAGGTTATGACTTACATATTCATTTAGAGATATATCAATTAACCTGGCCTCAAGTGAATAAGGTCTACTTATTGATAGGTCTACAGTGAGAAAAGTCTTTCCATGTGCAATTTTTTGAAATTTATAGTTTATTGTCAAGTTGATTTCCATGTAACACCCAGTGCTCTTCCCCACAAGTGCCCTCCTCCATGACCATCATCCCCTTCCACTCCCACCTGCACCATCGGCCCTCAGTTTGTTTTCAGTATTTAAGGGTCTCTCATGATTTGCCTCCCTCCCTCTCCCTAACTCTTTTTCCCCCTTCCCCTCCCCATGGTCCTTGGTTAAGTTTCTCCTGTTAGACTTATGAGTGAAAACATATGGTATCTGTCCTTCTCTGCCTGACTTATTTTGCTCAAAGTCCATCCACGTTGCTACGAATGGCCAGATTTCATTCTTTCTCATTGCCATGTATGTTCCATTGTATATATAAACCACATCTTCTTGATCCATTCATCAGCTGATGGACACTTAGGCTCTTTCCATGATTTGGCTGTTGTTGACAGTGCTGCTTCCATATACAGTTATTAGAGGAGTCCATCCAATTTTAGTTGCTTTAACAATTCTATGCCCATGGAGTCCTGTTACTATCTGCACAGAATAACAGGCAAGAAGATTGTCCATACCTGGGCTATTGTGACAATCTTTTTCAAGTTTATCTCAAGTTGTCTAGCTTAGGCAAACAACATTTATAGACTACCAGAACTAGAATTTAACATCTACAAAGTTGCATTATTGAAATATAAGTTTTCTCTCTAAAAAACCTCATTTCCAGAGGTAGCCAAATCACAACTAATTCATTTGTAAAACTGTAAGGTTTGATAGATGGAGGCAGAGGCGAGAGGAAAAAGAGAGACCAAGTTATGGAGCCAAGAAGGCCTTTATTGGAGTCTGCAATTCCCGGGCGAGGTTCCGTGACTCTGGAGTGGGGAGTCAGGGAAGTCACGCCAGGTGCAGGAGAGCAAGATGTTTTATGGGTGCAAAAGTTCCGGGTTTGAGCTCAGGTGGGCCGATAGCCAAGTAGGGGCATCTTTGGACACTGGCAGGATTCAATTGGCTGTTCACTTCGGTGGGGTAGGGGATGCTGGAATTCCATGGTGAGGCATTCCAGTTTGAGACAGTCCAGACTGGAGAGTGGGGGTCGTCCGTCCTTGGCAGTGCCTGGAACTATTATCTGACCAGCAATAAAATGGCTGCTGGTGTTTCCCAAATGGCTCGGGTCATTCCAGGTTTGCAAGTGGGGGTTGTCAGTGCTCGCAGCTCTCCACAGCAAAATGGAGTTGCCTTCCCATGGCAACTCTTACATTCTACCTTTTTGGTGTTATGGGGTGGCGTTAGTGGAAGAGGCCATGGAGCAGAAGAGGCAAGCCCACCTGCAGCAAAAGGTTCAATTACAGACCCAAGCCCTGGTGACAGCCCTGAGGCCAGCCGATAAACCTCATAAGAATGGGGGACCGCGCCCCCCTCCTGGACCTTGTTTCAAATGTGGCCTGGAAGGCCACTGGTCTCGTCAATGTCCAAACCCCAGGGAGCCCAATAAACCCTGCCCCCTGTGTCATAAAAAGGGACATTGGAAGTCTGACTGTCCTAACTCAGGGAATGGTAGGCTCGAAATGCCTCCACGGGGTGAGACTCCCTCCAGACTGGACACCGCATTTTATCTTTTTTATTTCCCTCTTGCCTTTTTGTTTTACTTTGTTCCTTAATCTCTTAAAAATTTTTTTTTTTTACATTTTATTTGTTTTAGAGAGAGACAGAGCATGAACAGGAGAGGGGTGAGAGAGAAAGAGACACAATCCAATTCAGGCTCCAGGCTCTGAGCTAGCGGTCAGCACAGAGCCTGATACAGGGCTCGAACCCACGAACCATGAGATCATGACCTGAGCCGAAGTCGGCTGCTCAACCGACTGAGCTACCCAGGCACCTTTTTGTTGTTCCTTTTCTAGCTTCCTGAGTTAGAGACTTAGTTTACTTATTTTATTCATTAATTTTTGTTATATGATTATTCAAGGCTATGACTTTTCATTTCCTCTGATTACTAATTTAGTTGTATCTTATAGATTCTGACATTTGGTATCTTCAGATTTGAAAGAAATTGTGTAATTTTGGTTAGTATTTCCCCCAGGTGTTGTAGATATCTTGGGATTTTCTACATAAAGAATCAAGTTATCTGCTTATGAACAGTTTTATTTTTCACTTTCTAATGTGTGTGTGCCTTTTATTTCTTTTCTAGTTCTATGCAAAATGGTACCAGAATGTGGAACGGGAGGGCTTACATTGAATCTGTACATCACTTTTTGGTAAAATTGATTTTTAGAATATTCATTTTTATAATCCATGAGCAGATAATATCTTTCCCCAAGCAGGCAAACCCTGGTGCCGCTGGCTACACCAACAACCTTAGGGCACTTCCAGGCTTATAGTGCTTCTGGGTGTTTTTCACTGTAATGAAAAATTTACAGGTTTCACACAGTGCAGAACAGTGTATTAATGTTTCATGGTGTAGGTGACCATTTTTGTGGTTGGAGAGTCCTGTCTCCCATTTCCTGCCCAGCCCTGACTCCCAGCAGCAGCCCTGCTTTGGGCGGCCTCGGGCGTTTCTGGGCTTGGAGCAGGACTCACCCTTCAAGTTTGTCTCTAGAGCCTCGGGGCTCCTTGTAGAACAGCGTGGCTCTCACTCTAGTTTTCTGGCTGTTTTAGATTTTTCTCCACTTTTTCAGCCTCTGGACTAACTTGGAAGCTAACCGAGCACTAAGGAAAGCTGATGTTTCTGCCGTGGTTCTCAGGCCGGCCTCATCTCTTTCATGCAATTCTGTCTCCCAGCTCTCCCGGCACAGTGAAACAGCTCTTTTCTGATTTAGCATTATCTGTGCTTTCTCAAAGTGTAAAATCAGAAGTCTACAACCCAAAGCAGCCCTGATGCAGCCCTTCCTCATCCCTCCATGTTCATTAGCTCAGACGTCACCCCTGCCCACTGCCCTGAGGGGAGCTGGAGTGTAGAGGTGAGGCTGGGGGGGGGGGGGACAAGGAGGGGATTGAGTCAAGCAGAAAAGTCCCTCATTTTTACTTTGGCATTTAATTTGATGCTGATTAACTGGATCTGTTTTCTTGTCTGCTTCCTCCCCCCACCTGCCGCACCCCTCCTATGAACCCCACTCTGCCTCTGCGTCTCTGGGCTGGGTCTCCAGCGGGCACATCAGTTTCAATGATATGTTTGCAATGCTGAAGCACATGTCCCCGCCCCTGGGGCTGGGGAAGAAATGCCTTGCTTGAGTTGCATACAAGGTAGACCCAGACCCTGCACCCTGGAGGCTGGCTGTGCTGGGACTGGTCTCCTGTCTCCTCTCGGGCTTGTCCATCTGTCTGCCACTCTGCTTCTTCCTTTTCGCTGCTCCAACCATCTCTTCTTCCTTCCCAGACAGAGGGACACGGATACCATAATGGTCCACCTGGCCCTTGTCCCTGCAGGTCTGCCCCCTCTGAGAGCCCCCAAAAGGCTCTGGAAGATGGAGCCAGAGCCCTCCACCTGCCTCTTTCCCTTTCCTTCTCTTTCCTGGAAGTTAGGGGGCAGACCAGCCTTTTGACAGAAGCTGTTTTTGCTCTGGGCTCAGGACCACACTCAGCTCCTCTGTCCTATAAGCGCCTGATGAGGGTGGAGTTATCCAGCTGTCAGGGTCTGACAGGGGGTAATAGGGGCCTGAAGGGCCTCTGGTATACCTGAGGAACCTTCTCCCAGCTCAGCACATGAAGATTTCCCCAGGCCTGGGCTGTTGTCAGCCTAGGGAGGAAGTGTCTTCAGAGCTTTGTAAGTTCCACAGTGGGAAGGAGGCACTGTGGCATGAAGAAGGAAAGGGTGCCACGGAGAGGTGTCCTTCTGTCATTCCTGGGGCTTCAGAGGGCGCTGCAGGGTAAGGACAGTCTCAGGGGCCCAGGTTGTCCCATGCCCCCTCTCCCAGGAGGCTGAGTTGCAAAGAGGAGGTAAACTGAGGGACACCTCCAGGCCTCCCTTCTGGGAGGCAAGCAGGTCACATGGCCCAGCCCCAAGCCTGCGCGCACCTGCCCAGGTGCCCTCAGTCACCCCCCACCCTTGGTGTGTAAGCACCTTCCGTCCCTCCAGCACCCCCACCCCCGCTCCCCACTGAGAGCCCTCCTGCCATCTCCAGTGCTCCCAGAAAACAGAGCCGGCCCAGGTCCTATGGCTCAACCAGCATGTGTCTGGAGCCTCCTTGTCACTGCCCTCTCTTTGAGCTCGCTTCCCACTAGAGCTTTCATCTCTCTGGTTCTGTCCATGTTGTCTGTCTCTGTGCTCTAAATCTGGGCATGCATCTGTCAGTTGGCTCAGCACAGCTTTTGGAGGCTAAGTGGCTTCTTCGAGCCACATACAGATGCCTCTGATGTCTTCTTCAGCCCTCCCCTGTGGCATGCATGTGGTGCCTGCCTGGAGGCCTGTGTATAAGGCTGTAGCTTTGTGGCCAAGAAGGAGAGTTCTGTCCACACCGATACCTGGAGCCAGGTTGAGCATCCAGGGCCTTGATGGGCTGGCCTTTAGGGCCCCTCCACAGCTGTGCTGTCCAGCTCCAAGGTTCTGGTCATGAATAGACCAGGGGAGGCCTGGGGTGGGTAGAAATGGATGGGCTTGGGGAGCCGATAAAGGTCCAGGAGATGCACAGAGTGGTGTGACCACGAAGGTCTAGGCCCAGTGTGGAGATGCCTGTCTGTTTACCTCGGCCTTGCCCTTCTAGGGCCTAGGCAGGCAGAGGAGAGCCTCTGGTGAAGGTGCCCTGGACAGAGCTCTCTTCTCTTGGAAGTCACCTACTTGCTCCTTCTTCATGCTGGAACCTGACTTCTTGACTCCCCTGGAAAGGAGTCCCTCTGCCTCTTCTACTGCCATCGGTGCTGGTCTGCAGGGACTCTGTGTTCTGGAAAGCCGGTTTTCCTGGTGTGCATCACCCAGGTGATGTGTGAGGTCCTGGGACCATGATTGGATGTCAGGTGGGGCTTTGCAAGCATTCAGCTGGCAAAGAGTCTCTAGCCACCCACTTTCCCCTATGCTGAAGATTGGATTTGGAGTCAAGACACCCGGGGCAGGGCTGGGGGCCCAACCCAGAGGGGAAGAGAGGCTGCCGTGTCACAGGATATGGGCCTGGCAGAGGGCAGGCAGACCTCAGAGAGGGGCCCGTTAATTCTGTCATGTAGAGGACAAGAGGCTGCTGGGAGAAGACAGGTGGGTCACAGTGTCCCTAGGGCTCTGCCTGGCCAGCTAGGTGACCTCCCATGCTGAGGACAGTCCAGACACATGAGGAATACTTTTGCTCTGGAGATCATATAAGATCTCAGAGCCTCAGGCTCTGGGCAGCTGCTGGCTATATCTGGAGGTCTGTGGTATAGACACATGTCTGTCTCTAGCTGTTCTGTCCTTGAGAAATGAGGAGAGGAAAGGGGAAAACAGAGAACAAAGAAGCAGGGCCCTGCCCCCAGTCTGGTTTGGAGGACTTTTATTCTATGCGATGGCCCTGAGGCACTCCCGGCCCGCCTTCACACTGGCCCTGTGCAGTCCCATCTGTTCTGGGTCCTTCTGACTGGAAGATGCTGGCTGCTTTGGGTGAGAGGCATCAAACGTCTCTTCCAGGCCCCCTGGCTGGGTGATGAGAGACAGAAGTCTTCCTGGGGTGGAGGGACGCCTCACTGGGAGCTGGAGCTCAGAGCTGTGCTCTTGGCCATCCCACCCCTTGTCCAGTATGCCCTAGGCTGTGGGTGGATGAGATGATGTTGGGGAAAGCTATTAGGGCAGGCATTTCCCCTCCTGTCTGTGGGCTCTCCCAGGGTACCGCAGGCTCAGTTCTGCAGCCCAAACTCCTCCCTTTTCATCCTAGGCCATATCCCTTTATTCTAGCCTTGGTAGGGGTCCTTCTGGCTACGCATGTACCTGCTCTTCCAGAGGGATCCAGGCTTTTGGCTTGGCCTCATGCTACAATGTTTACCCAGACGTCTACTTTTCTGCAGTTAGGAGAATCCTCAGCTCAGATGAGGGTGGGTGTCCAAGAGTGAGTGTGAATGCTGGCAAAACTCCCAGCCACCCAACCTTGCTTGGCCATGGGCACCTGCAGAAGCTACTTCCAGGAGGCCAAGCCCAGCCTCTAGGGCTTCGAGCACCTTGTAGTCTTGTGGCGGAGGGACCCTGGTAGGCCTGGCCCTGACCTGCTCCCCTTGTCCCTGGCGCCTGGTTCGCATGAAGATGCCCATTTCCAATGAGGACATGACTGTCCACCTCACGTCCATGCTGATGGTCCTCATTCGGACGGCACTGGAGATCAAGCTGGCTCCAGGTGAGCAAGGCAGCATCTGGGGAGGGCACCAGGCCAGGGCCAGGCAAAGTACTTCAGAGCCACCCCCAGGGGGGTGTGCAGGGAGTGGGGTGAGGTGGCTCGTCTGGAGGGAACTGAGGACAGCTGCCCATGGCACCTCGGTTGGGCACTGACACTATCCCCTGATAACCATCCTGCACGTGAGCATTTTAACGATCCCATTTTCCTGAGGGATCTGAGCTGCAGTGAGATTAAATGACTTGTCAGGATTACCCAGAGCTAGAGTGTGTTGGAGCCAGAACATAACCTCGCCCAACCCAGGTTCACATGAACCAGCACCCTTCCAGAGTGACGAGTCTGCCTGCTCAGCGTAGCGAGCCCAGGTCCTGTCAGGTCCTCTCCTGAGCTGACAGGCCTACACAGCCCATGCCAAATCTAGGGGAGAACAGACTCTAGTGTGTCCTCTCCAGCTTCCCCTTTGTGTGATGACTGCTTTATCTTCAGAGAGAAAATCGGAGCCACCAGAGGGGATCTGCACCATGCCTACCCCCACACTCCCCTCCTGGCTGCACTCATGCCCTTGAGCACAGCCACGGGCATGGATGAGTCAGGGCCAGTCCCCACCTTCTCATCGTCTCCCCAGAGATGTCAAGCCAGAAATTCAGTACCCTGCTTCTTGTCTCGTCCACTTTTTCTATATATGACATTATCTGTATGAACATGTATGCACACTGTTATCACTCCCATCTTTAAAAGGTTTTCTTCTCCCTCCATTGGCTTCCCTATTTTTATTCTTTCCTTTAGGACAACCAGCTCCTTGAGAGACTAGTCTGATTGCATCTCTGATTTCTCTTTTTCAGGTTGCATTTGGGCTTTCACTGCAGTAGTGAACTGCTCTTGTAAAGCTCTCCAGGGACCTCCATGTGTCCAGCCCTTATCTTACTTACCTATCAGCAGCCTTTCCTCCATTGTCACGTCCTTCTTTTTGAACCCCTTTGATGTTTCTAGTTCTGTTTTCTCTTGTCTTCCACCCTCTGAATGTCACTGTGCACCTCAGACTGTTCTCTTTGCCACCTTTGTTATTCCATCTACTCTTACAGCTCTAAATATTATGAATTCCAACATTTGGGCTTAGTCCCAGCTCCAGATATGTACTGTCATGTGAGGAGTTACATGAAGGAAGTTGTTTACCATCTCCTCTTGGAGGCCCAATAAGCACTCCAAAGTTCACGTCCTAAACTTGAGCACCACATATTCCCACTGCTCTTTCCCATATCCATCAGTGGGAACTCTGTTCTTCCAGTTAGTCACACAACCCAAAACCTTTATAGTGATTCTTCCCTCCTCTTTTTTCCCTGCCTTACTCCAGTTCTGATCCATGTCTGATCTCTTGTCATATCTTCAGACTCTACCTTCAGAATACACCAGAACATGCTCACTTCTTTGCCCTCTTCCACTGCCAGCTCCTGGTCCAAGCCACGCTCTCTTGGCTCTTTACTAGATTGGTTTAGTAGCTTCTCACTGGTTTGCTTCTGCCCTTTATCATAACACTCAGTAACTTCAGCAACTTAAATGAAATGGAAAAATTCATTGACACAAACTATCAAGCTCATTCAAGAATAGATTACTTGAGTGGGTTAAAACAAAGGAAGCGAGAATCTGAGTAGCACTATATTTATTAAAGAAATTAAATTATACTTAAAAACCTTCCAGCCAAGAAAATCCCAGGCCCAGTTAGGCCCATAAGTGAAGTCTACCAAACGTTTAAGGAGGAAATAATACCAATTCTCTATAAAATCTTCCAGAAAATATAAAAAAGAGGATATTTCTCAACTTACTGTATGATGCTAGCATGACTCTGATACTAAGACCAAAGACATAAGAAAATTTCAGACTGATATCTCTCATGACTGTGGGCACAAAGATATTTATCACAATTTTAGCAAATTGAATCTAGATATGTGTGTGTGTGTGTGTGTGTGTGTGTGTGTGTGTGTGTATATATATATATAATGTATGTGTGGGGGTGTGTGTGTGTGATGACACAAGTAGAATTTATCCCAGGAATTGAGTTCAAGTTTAAAATTCAATCAATTTAATTTAATATGTTAAAGAAGTAAAACTATATGATCATCTCAATAGATACAGAAAAAGCATTTCATAAAATTACATATCAATTCATGATTGTTAAAATTGTGCACAGACTAGAAATTAAAGGAAACTCCCTTGATTTGAGCAAGGATATTTGTGAAAAACCTTCAGTGATTGACACATTTAACAAAGACCGACTCTCTTCCCCCTAAGATCCAGAACAAAGAAAGGATGTCTACTGTCACCATTCTTGTTCAGCATCATAGTTTAGGTTCTTGCCATTGTAATAAGAAAAAGAAATAGAAGGCATACCAGTGGGAAAGGAAGAAATAAAACTGCCTCTATTCACAATTTACGTGATCATCATTGGAGAAAATCTGAAAGACTCTAATAAAAAGTTAATAAAACCAAGGCATCTGCAAGCCAAGGAATGTCAGGGATGGCTGGGAACCACCAATATCTTCAAACAGGCAAGGAAGGATTCTTCATCAGATGATTTGGAGGGGACACAGTCATGTGAATACCTTGCTTTTGAGCTTCTGGCCTTCAGAATTAATAAATCCCTATTGTTTCATGCTATTAAAAAAAGTTAGTAAAATGAATACACAAGTATAGCAAGGTCACAGGACACAAGATCAATATATAAAAAGAAAATGTATTTCTATGTATTAGCAATTAGGAATTGAAATGGAAAAAATCTCCATTAAATGTGCACCAAAACATGAGATACTTCTCTGTTGCCATATAAGTCTAAAAAGTATATAAGTGAGATTTGTATGTTGCAGACTTCAGAACATTGAAAGAATCAAAGAAGACCAAAATCAAGCAAGCACTGCATCATCTTCATGCATTGGAAGACTCCATATTTTCATGTCAGTTCTTCACATATTGATCAATAGAATAAATGTTAACCCCAAATCCCTACAGCCTTTTTAGGTAGAAATGTATAAATTGACTCTGAAATGGGTACAGAAAAGAAAAAGAATTTGAGAAACAATTTTGAAAGACTAACAAAGTTGGAAAATGCACTCTACCTGAATCAAAGACTTCCTATAAAGCATGTTAAAGTGTGTGGTGTTAGTGACAGGACAGAGACACAAGTCAATGGAACAATAGAGACTCACACTTACATTTGAATGTGGTTTTTTTTTTTTATACGTTGTAAAGGCAGTTAATGAAGAAAAGATAATTATTTCAACAAATGGTACTGGAAAAATTTAGACAACTCTGCTAAAAATAGGAAAAAAATCTTGACATTTAGTGTTTTAGTCTTCTTGTGTTGCCCTAACAAAATACCATAACTCAGTGGCTTAAACACAGAAATTTATGTCTCACAGCCTGGAGGCTGAAAGTCCAAATCAAGGTGTCGGAAGGTAGGTTTCATTGTGGGGCCTGATCACCTTCTCTGTGTGCTCATGTGGTCTTCCCTTGAGTGGGTACAGAAAGTGAGTGAATTTTCCGGTGTCTCTTCTTATGAGGACACTGACTGTGGGTCAGCACCCCCACCTTATGACTTCATTTCACCTTAATTACCTCCTTCTAGGCCTTATCTCCAAATACAGTCTCAATGAGGGCATACAGACAAAGAAAACATACACCTACACAGAAACATATAAGCAAATGCTTACAGCTTTATTTCATAACCACCTCAAAATGTCAGCAGCCCAAAAGTCTACAATTGGTGAATGGGTAAACAAACTGTGAACTATCTGTATGATGAGATAGTACTCAACCTTCAAAAGAAACAGCCAACTGATACATTCAGCACCATGGATGAATCTCAGATGCATCATGCTGAGTTGAAAAAGTCGTACTCAAAAGCCGATACACTGTGTGATGTCATTTGTCTGACATTCTGGAGAAGGCAAAAACCTGAGAAGACATATCAGTGACGGGATGGGATGGGTAGGGGGAGGCTAAGGGGTTTTCACAGTGGCCTCGGCTCTCTGGCCCCAAAGTCAGAAGTCCCATACAGCCTGTGTACTTCCCAATGGCTGGTCTCTTGGTGGTACTGGGGACCCCCTGACGTGGAGAGCTGGTGTTCAGGAACAGATGACAAGGGGTTGAGAACAGACTCCCCCAGAGATACCACTTTTTTTAAGTGGTAAAAGAAAGAAGTTTGAAGAATACTTGACGGAGGAGGCTTGGGGAGGTAACTCCACACAGGCAGGGACCAGAGAGATTTAAACTGATGGGTCATGACTTCTTCCACTCATGATCCTGACTGGGCTGGTTTGGGGGCCCATCTTCCCAATGTCATCCTTCAAAGATAACAACTTTCCCGCACAGCCAAAATATCAGTGACCCCATGTAGACTGTCTGTGTAGAAAGTGTCCATCTGGTGTCCAGAGCTTACAGGGACATTCACCCACCTTGGGATGGGAAGTATCTGTGCCCACGGCACCATGCTCCGCTCCCCTGTCTGTTGGGGACACATACCCCCACCCCACAGCCCTGAAATCTCAGAATTCTGCTTAATCTGGGGATCCTGTCCCTCTGTCAGTCCACTTAGATGGTGAGGTGAGATCTTTTTATCAATTGTAATTGGATGTAGTCTCCAGATTTTGTAGGTAGGGAAGCTGGGGCTGCAAGAAGTGAGATTACTTTCCTGAAGCCACTCACAGGCCAGGGTGGGAGGAAGCCTGCCTCCTGTGCAGGGCTGGGGCTCGGGCAGAAGGAGCCACAACACCATGCTGTGGGGTCACGACAGCTTTCTGAGGACCTGCCTCTGCCTAGAGCTCTTCTTCTTTGCGTCCCTTCTTTGCATGCCCAGATGGGCCCTGTGTCCCTGTTCCACCCTCTGAAGGCCACCCTGGAGCAGACGCAGCCAGCCGTGCTCCGAGGAGCCCGGGGGTTCCTTCGGCAGAAGAGCTCTGCGTCCCTCAGCAATGGCGGGGCAGTGTGAGTACCAGGCCAGCCTGTGCGGTGCAGGGGGGAGGGTCCTCCGCCTCCCAGCGGGGCTCCCTGTAGGCGGTGCTCCGGGACAGGGAGCCCTTGTCCCCTTACCCCTTTCCGGGATTGACTCCACTGTCCACCCTTCACCCGCTTCCCACCGAGTGGCTCACCTGGTCCCGCTCTGCTGCTGGAGCTGCTTCTGTGCTGGCTTCCGAAGCTCATGCCTCAAGTGTCAGGGGGTCGCCTCTGATGGCGGTGAGGCCCAAGGGTCCAGACAGCCTACGCTTCCCGCTGTCACCTCCCACTGTGCGTGCCCATTTGTCCCGGCCTTTGGTGCCTGTCGACCATTGCGAAATTTTTTGTTTCCTCCTCAGTCCTTACCCCAGTCTGTGATGGCCTGTTTGTGTTCTCATCTCCCCAACTCATCTGAGACATTTTTCCTTTCATATCTCCACTCTGGGAGTGATTTCTGAAACAACTGTATTTCGTAGGCAAATTGTTAATGTTCTTCTCACCTATCCCCTCACTCCTGCTGGAGTAATTCTTGGTAGTGAACCAAGTGTTGTCCAGTAAGTCACCTTTCTTGCACTGTGGATCACCGAGGGTGCCCGGCAGCCAGGTTGGGCTCTGCCGGCAGGCAGGCTCCTCTCAGCCATCCCCTCTGGGCCAGCAGGGTCCCCATGTCTGCTAACATCCCGTTGGCCAAAGCAAACCAGTGGCCAAGCCCGAAGTGGGACAGGAGCTCTGCGTCACCCAGCAGGGGGCGAGGTGCGGGGCCTCTAGCAGCCTGGGCACAGCCTGCATGGTGAGAGCTCCCGATATCTTCCTCCCCTGGACATGTTTTGGACCTTCTTTTCTGAAGCCTGGTTGTGGGTCACAGAGTGCTAATCGGGTAGGTTTTGCTGAGGGATAAACTGCCATAACTTAGTGGGTATGTTACTTCTCATATTTAGGGGCCAGCTTGGCAGCTCGTGGGTCCTGGGACTGGGCCAGCTCTCCTGGGGCTGGTGGACCCACAAGATGTCTTTTTGGAGTGTTCTCAGGCAGGTTTCGGTTCAGGAGAAATGAATGTTACTTACTTCCATGGCTATAGTTTTGATAGAATCCGTCAGCACTCCTTTTTATTGCAAGCGAGCCAATACCCCATCAGCCTGGGCCAGGCAGAGTCGGGACATTTTCTGCGCCGTCTGATGCTGGTACGCGTGCAGCTGGCCTCAGCGTGGAGTGACCTTAGGGGTCCCAAGGCCTGGAGGCCCTGCTGCCATTCTCCTGCCTGAGCGTCCTGTCAAGGGCAGCCGACCCCAAGGCGGCAGCAGCTCCAGATAGCACACCACAGGGCGGATGCTTGCAACTCTGGCCATTAGTGTGGTGAGGCTGGCAGACTGCACCTCTCAGCTCAGAGTGTGATCGATGCCATGCAGCCCGTGTGAGTGAGAATGTTGACACCGTGTCACCGGACATGGGGTCAGGCAATAATCCAGGCCATTGCCGGTCAGTTTCAATGCCACCTGGGAGATGTACACCGACAGGGTAAGGGGGGGGGGCGGGTAACGTGTGCTGGGGAAAGCCTCCTCCAAAATATGACACTACGTTGGAAGGGCCTTCATGGCTGGAGGTTGGGGATGTAGGGAGGTGGCAGTGAATTTGGAGGTGAGGACAGGAGGAGCCCTCAGGAGGGAGCCGAGGACCAGCGTAGCTGGGGTGTCTTTACTGCCATACGTCATGTACACATGTGGCCTTGTCCTTGCCAAGAACCGTCCTTGCTCCCACTACACACAGGAGGCCAGGTCTAGGGCTGAGGAGCCTGCTGGGTGTCCACAGGCAGGAGGTGGTCGGCCCAGACCTCCCTCTCTGCCTGTCTGCTCTAAGCCCCGGGCCTGGGTTCACATCCCTTGCTGTGCAGCCACTGGAGTGTGCCTGCCCTCGAGGGGCTTCATGCTTCTGGGATTCCTCTAGCCCAGAGCAGAAAGGGCCAGTGTAAGCTCCTGGCAGGTCAGATCCAGGTCCTTGGTGAGTATCCAGTGGCCCATAGACTTCTTAGCCAACAGGACAGTCATCTCTTCACAGAAAACCTGAGAAAGTGGCACCAAGGAGTCTGTTTCCTGGGGCACTCAGAGGACCCAGGAGGTACCCTGTGAGGCAAGGACACCCCTGGAGCGTGGCCACTCTACAGAGATTTTCATTCTTGAAACTTGTCTTTGCCTCCCATTGGTGGTGGCTTGTGCCCTCTTCCCCTTCCTGATCCTGTCCAGCTGGGCGTCTAGCTTGAGGATACCCAGCAGGGGTTGTGGATTAGCTCTAGTTGGGGGGCACATTTACACAGGTCCTGATTTCAGCCCAGGGCAGCAGCCTCATGGTCCTGGGCCAGCTGAGCCCTCACACTCCATCGCCCCTCTGGGTTCTTCTAGCCGGGCCTTTTCCTGGCATCTTCCCTGTCCCCCAGGGATGCTGAGGCCAACAGGCTGCCTGGGCCCTGCTTGGCAGACATGAAGCGCACCTTGTGCAGTGTGCTCTGGGAGAAAGGGTGGGTTTTCATGGGGAATAACTTTCCAGGGAGAGGGAGTGTCATGGCTGCTGCCAGCCACCCTGGAGCCTGCCTCAGGCCCCTCTCACAGGCTATGTGCCAGCCCACATCGCGCCCTACCGCAGCTGCCCCCCGCCCCATGCCAGGCAGCCCCATGAAGCGCTCCATCTCCATGCTGGCACTCCAGCGCCCCCATGTGGCTCATCTCTGCAACACTGCCCTGGACCGCACTCCAGCCAGCCAGGCGGTGCCCCACCACCACCACCACTGAAGTCCTTGGAGAAGAGGCCCAGCCTGTCGGTAGACACAAATGGCAGTGTGTGAGAGGGGTCCCTGGAGTGGCCAGGCCCTGAGACAGGGGTCTGAGACCTGTTCCTTTCTTTGCATCCTGTACAAGCTACCTGGAATAGCGGGCGGTGAGTCCCAGGTCTGGGGACCAGGCAGGACCACCCACCCAACTCAGCTCTTCTCCTGGGTCCCCCTGGGGACCAGGTCTGGGGTGGGGGGGTTCTGTCTCCCCACCTGGCTCTCTGTGGTGATTTCTCCTCTTCCTGGCCAGCACCCAGCAGCGCTGTGGGGCCGAGGCCACCCCCAGGAGAGTGGCCCACAGGCTGCTGGCAGGAGTGTAGACAGGAGCGTGGCCGGCCCCCGAGAGAGTGGAGACAGCCCTCCTCCTCCTCAGAGAAGCAGCGCTTCTACTCCTGTGACCACTTTGGGCACCGTGAGCCCCTGAAGCCCAAACCCCCTCTCAGCAGCCACTCCACATTACCAATAGCTGGGCAGGAGCCAGGACCCCCGAGACAGGTAAGACAAGACCTTCCCTCACTGCCCCTCCTCACAACCCTCCCGGGCCTCTGCTCTGAATCCCCCTTTACATCCTGGTTCCCAGGCCCAAGTCTGCACTGCCCCCTTCCTCACCCCATTCCTCCCCAACCAGTCCAACCCCCCCTACCTCCCCAACTTCCCTGGATTGGCCTTTGGTCTCACCTCCCTGCACTGGGCCTGTCCCTTTGTCACCCACTGTTCCCTGACCACCATCCCAGGACTGACCGGCACCATCTGCCTCCCCCCACCCCCTGCATGCCCTATCTTTCCCCCTCCCCCTCCCAGGGCACCTGCCCCTCTCCGTGCCCCTCACCCCCACCTCCATGGTTCTCACTTGCACTGGCCTCTGTCCATTTGGTCTGGCCCTTTGATATTATTTGCTTTATTCTGTTTTCTTGTAGGGTGGTGGTTCGGTGAATGGGAGTCCCTTGTTGTCAGCATCGGGTGCTAGCACCGCTGGCCTTGGTGGGCGGAGACAGCTCCCTTGGACTCTGCTGACCCCCGTCCCAGTGTCACCTACAAGACGGCCAACTCTTCCCCTGTCCACTTTGCTGGGGCTCAGGCCAACCTCCCCACCTTCTCCCCTGGCTGGCTTAGCCGTGGCCTTTCTGAACACAACGCTCTGCTCCAGAAAGACCCCCTCAGCCAGTCCCTGGCTTCCAGCTCTCGGATTGGCTCTGACCCTTACCTGGGACAGTGTCTGGACAGTGAGGACACTGCCCGCACCCAGCCTGAGGACACGCTTACCTTCAAAGAGACTGTGGCCACCAACTTGGGCCGCTCCTCCTGGACTTCCTACGTGTCCTCTCTGACCTCCCAGTCCCACCCCCGCCGCCAAGTGCCCAATGGCTACCACTGCACTCTGGGACTCAGCTCAGGTGGCCAGGTTCGACACAGCTACCACCACCCCGACCAAGACCCCAGGTGCTAGATGGCTGCACCGCCTCCTCCACGCACCTGCTCAGAGGGCGTGTTCCAGTCGATGAGTTTTATCATCCACGCTGGGCTCCCAGGGACGTTCAGGGGCACCGATACAGGGGCAGCAGCCCCTGGGAGGAGGGGCCTCGCCTTTGGGGCCAGCTGTGGGGGGGGCCCACTCCTCCCCCCATCCTCTCTCACGCTGGACCAATTCCTAAAGCCCTTTTGGAGAGGGACGGGACTCCCTCTATCCCCTTGTATGCTGCCTGCCTGGGTCTCATACCACAGACCCTACACGGGAAGTGGCTGCATGTGCTGAGGAGGACCGTGACAGTCTGAATCCTGTGCGATGGATCCCAGCATCTGGGGTGTGTGCCTACAGCCATTTTTAGGAGGTAGGAATCTTGTGGAGACCATCCTTTATTCAAGTGTGTGGTACAGAGGAGCCCAGCGTGTTTAAAAGCCTGGCAAGACAAGACAGCTGACGGAAAACAGCAGCAGCCTTGGGAGCCGGCCTTTGGCTCCATGCAAGTCCTATCTGTGCCCACAAACACACACGCGTGTGGCGCTGCTCTTTGTACCTGGAACAGCAAATGGACACTAGAAATACACTCAGACCCTCTCTGTCCTCTCCCAGATGCTGTCAACCCTGACAGGGACCAAATCTGGAAACCGTTCTTGCTGTTGGTTTGGTTTTTAATCACGACACCCTTCCCTCTTTTGTCAATTCCATATACTTGACCTAGAAAAAAGAGAAAACCAGAAAAATGGGGAAATAGTAATATAACTTAAAGAAAAAAATTCAACCTGTAGGAAGGTCTCAGCTCTTCAGTGTGTGTGTGTTTGTGTGTGTGTGTGGCTTGTGCGAGGCAGTGCTCTTGTGTACAGCCCGGGTGGTCCCCCAGCGACCTCTGGCTCCTGCTGCTCTCGACAGAGTGCCTGACCTCCGAACCCTCTCGTGCCAGGCTCCTGGGGGCGGTGATGTGAGGCCTGTGTGAAGCGTGGGAGGGGTTTGTGGAAACCGTTCCAAATACCAACCAAGTAGGAAGCTGCTGTCAGTGGAGAACACTCATGTAACACCCAGGAGGAGGTTGTAGGTGGAAATAAGGTAACGATCTCCCCATTTTCCTCCCACCAGTGGAAGAGTTTCCTGGGAAGCCACAGAGCAGGGTAGAGCGTGTCCTTGTGTGTGGGGTTTTTGGTCTGTTCTACATCTGAATCTCAGGGATGGGATGCCTGCCAAAGGGAGTATGATGTCCGGTGTCGTGAAAGTTTCTTTTTAGATAAAGCCAGAGAGAGGGAGAGGTGGAGGGAAGAGGGAGTGGTGGGGGCAGGGGAGATGGAGCCGTCGGGGCAGGAGCGAGGCCCTGTGTCTGAGCAGATGCAGGCACTTGGGATGTCCTGACTGAAATGAGGCCCAAACTCAGAGGAAGCGATTGGTGAAGGAGAACCTTGGGTACTGTGGCTCCCAAGTACCCTGAAGCCCAGCACTGTGTGTGGGAACACAGGAACCAAAAGAGAAATCCAACCTCATGGCTGCTCTCAAACGGGAAAGACCACAGTTCGGATGCTGTGCATAAAACACTGGGAGATCTTTTGTTTTATAAAGAAAGGGGACATTTAGATGATTAGATTCTGGTGCATCCTCTCTGTTTGGAAATGTCAAATGATCTCTTTGTTGGATCATTCGAGTGTTCCCATTGGCTTTTACCCCACGACTCACCTTCAAGAAACTTGGCCTGTGATGTGTGTGCCCGTGTCTGTGTGTGGAGATGTGTCCCAGTGAGTGGATGTCGTTAACCCATAGGGCTATGCAACAAAAGACACACATTTAATAGAAATAAATCATAAGACCACCACCTGTTCTAGGGTTTCAGCATGATTGTGACCAAACCATTTTATAGAATTTCCTTACTGGAAGGCACAACACTCTGAAACTTTAAAATCTTTGGGTTTTGACAAATGCATAGTGGCAAGTATAAATCACTCAAATATCATGGAATACTTAAAAACCCCACCCTCTGATCCTTTTATTGTGGTAGGGTCCCCTTCCTAAGGAAAGGAAAAGAAACTTCTGAAGGCAACCTGGCTATACATGTATGTGACAATGTCCCTCACGACCTTGTCCATGAGACTACTTAATCGGACTGCATGTTTGAGCATTACCATATATGGGAGACAAAGAAATAGAAAATATAAAAAAATCTATGGCACTCGGGGCTCAGCTCTTCGGGTACGAACCCAGCTGAGCTGTGCCGGCACAAATAAAGTTGCTTCTTGGAAAGAAAAGCCTCGGTCTCATGACTATCTGTGTGAGAAACCTGCTACATTGTCATCTCCAGTTTTGCCCTTTCCAGAATCTCCTATAAATGGAGTCACACAATGTGTAGCTTTTTCAAACTGAATTCTTTCACTTAGTGTAAGATTTAATAGATGGAGGCAGAGATGGGAAGAAAGAAAGAGACCAGGTTATGGAGCCAAGAAAGCCTTTATTGGGATCTGCGATTCCCGGGGAAGGTCCCATGACCCCGGGAGTGGGGAGTCAGGGAAGTCGTGCCTGATAGGCGATGGGCGAGGGGT
>NC_043708.1:140060218-140077306 GCF_006229205.1 Suricata suricatta
ACATGAGACTTATTTAGCTTTGGAAAAAAGGCCAAACTGTCTTCCACAGTGGCCGTGCATGCACGCCCCCAGCATGAAGGAGCATTCCTGTCATTCCTCACCTTCTACCAATCTGTATTCTAGCTTTTGGAGTTTAGCATTTCAAGAGGTATGCTTCAGTCTCTCACTGTTGTTTAAATTTGTAATTTCCTTATGATGGTTCAGCAAAGTCCTGCATGCCTATCAACCATCTGTATCTCTTCTCTGTCCAGGCATCTGTTTAGATCCTTACTCCTTTGTTATCAATCAGGGTGTTTGTTTCCTTATTGCTGAGTTGTGAGTTTTTGGTCTATTCTGAATACAAATCCTTATCAGATCTAAGGATTGTCTTTTGTGGCTTGTCTTTTCATTTTCTGAGCAAGGTTTTTCACAAAGTAGAAGTTTTAATTTTAGGAAGTTCACAGTATCATTTTTTTCTTTTGTGTTAACGGTGTTAATGGCTTTTGGTGTTGTGTGTTAACACTCATCCCTGAACCCAAGGTCATTTAAATTTTCATGTTTTCTTTTTGTTATTTTGATAGGTTTGCAGTTTATTTTATTAAAAATTTTAAAGTTTATTTGAGAGAGAGAGAGAGAGAGAGAGAGCAAGCACAATTAGGGGAGGGGCAGAGAGAGAGGCAGACACAGAATCCGAAACAGGCTCCAGGCTCTGAGCTGTCAGCACAGAATCCAGTGCTGGGAGATCATGACCTGAGCCCAAGTTGGATGCTTAACCGACTGAGCCACCCAGGTGCCCAGTTAGTTTTGCACTTTATAATATTTTTTTATAAAAGCTAAATGATACTTTATTTTTTATTTTTTTAAGTCTTTGCACTTTATTTTTTTAATTTACCCCTTAGTTAGCATTTAGTGTAACAATGATTTCAAGAGTAGGTTCCTTAATGCCCCTTATGTATTTAGCCCATCCTCTCTCCCATCCCCCCTCCAGTAATCCTCTGTTTGTTCTCCATATTTAAGAGTCTCTTATGTTTTGTCCCCCTCTCTGTTTTTAAATTATTTTTGCTTCCCTTCCCTTATGTTCATCTGTTTTGTATCTTAAAGTCCTCATATGAGTGAAGTCCTATGATATTTGTCTTTCTATGACTGGCTAATTTTTTGTAGCATAATACCCTCTAGTTCCATCCATGTAGTTGCAAATGACCTGATTTCATTCTTTATTTTTTTAATCTTTTTAATGTTTTTTATTTATTTTTGAGAGACAGAGAGAGACAGTGGAAGCAGGGGAGGGTCAGAGAGAGAGAGACACAGAATCTGAAAGAGGCTCCAGGCTCTGAGCTAGCTGTCAGCACACAGCCCGACTCGGGGCTCGAACCCACAAACCGCGAGATCATGACCTGAGCAGAAGCTGGATGCTTAACTGTCTGAGCCACCCAGGTGCCCCTGATTTCATTCTTTTTGATTGCTGAGTAATACTCCACTGTGTGTGTGTGTGTGTGTGTGTGTGTGTGTGTGTGTGTACACACCCCTTCTTCTTTATCCATTCATCCATCAATGGAAATTTGGGCTCTTTCCATGCTTTGGCTATAGTTGATAGTGCTGCTATAAACATTGGGGTGCATGTGTCCCTTTGGAACAGCACACCTGTATCCCTTGGATAAATACCTAGTAGTGCAATTGTTGGGTCATAGGGGAGTTCAATTTTTAATTTTTTGAGGAATCTTCATACTGTTTTCCAGAGTGGTGGCACCAGTTTGCATTTCCATGAGCAATGCAAAAGAGATCTTCTTTCTCCACATCCTCGCCAGCATCTGTTGCTGCCTGAGTTGTTGATGTTAGCCATTCTGACAAGTGTGAGGTAGTATCTCATCATGGTTTTGATTTGTATTTCCCTGAATATGAGTGATATCGAGCATCATTTCATATGTCTGTTGGCCATCTGGATGTCTTTGGAGAAGTGTCTGTTCATGTCTTTAGCTCATTTCTTCAATGGATTATTTATTTTTTGGGTGTTGAGTTTGATAAGTTCTTTATAGATTTTGGATAGCAACCCTTTATCTCATACGTTATTTGCAAATATCTTCTCCCATTCTGTCAGTTGCCTCTAAGTTGTGCTGATTGTTTCCTTCGCTGTGCAGAAGCCTTTTATTTTTATGAGGTCCCAATAGTTCATTTTTGCTTTTGTTTCCCTTGCCTCTGGAGACATGTTGAGTAAGACGTAGCTGCGGTGAAGGTCAAAGAGGCTCTTGCCTGCTTCCTCCTCGAGGATTTTGATGGCTTCCTGTCTTACATTTAGACCTTTCATCCATTTTGAGTTTATTTTTGTGTATGGTGTAAGAAATCGATCCAGGTTCATTTTCTGCATGTCGCTGTCCAGTTTTCCCTTGGCTGAAGAGACTGTCTTTATTCCACTGAATACTCTTCCATGCTTTCTCAAAGATAAATTGGCCATCTGTTTGTGGGTCCGTTTCTGGGTTCGCTATTCTCTTCCAGGGATCTGAGTGTCTGTTTTTGTGCCAGTACCATACTGTCTTGATGATTACAGCTTTGTAATACAGCTTGAAGTCTAGGATTGTGATGCTTCCTGCTTTGGTTTTCTTTTTCAAGATTGCTTTGGCTATTTGGGGTCTTTTCTGGTTCCATACAAATTTTAGAATTGTTTGTTTTAGCTCTGTGAAAAATGCTGGTGTTATTCTGATAGAGATTGCATTGAATATGTAGGTTGGTTTGGGTAGTATTGACATCTTAACAATATTTGTTCTTCCCATCTAGGAGCATGGAATATTTTTCCATTTTTTTTGTGTGTGCCTTTTTCAATTTCCTTCATCAGCTTTCTATAGTTTTCAGTGTATAAACTTTTTCACCTCTTTGGTTACATTCATTCCTAGGTATTTTATGGTTTTTGGTGCAGTTGTAAATGGGATTGATTTCTCTTTCTGTTGCTTCATTGTTGGTGTACAGGAATGCAACCAATTTCTGTGCATTGATTTTATATCCTGCCACTTTGCTGAATTCCTGGATCAGTTCCAGCATTTTTTTTTTTTTTGGTGGAATCTTTTGGGTTTTTCTATATAGAGTATCATGTCACCTGCAAAGAGTGAAACTTTGACCTCCTCCTGATTGATTTAGATGCTTTTTATTTCTTTGTCTTGTATGATTGCCGAGGCTAAGATTTCCAATACTATGTTGAGTGACAGTGGTGAGAGTGGACATCCCTGTCTTGAACCTGACCTTAGGGGGAGATCTTTAGTTTTTCCCCATTGAGGATGATATTAGCATTGGGTCTTTCATATATGGCTTTTATGATTTCGAGGTCTGATCCTTCTATCCCTACTTTTTAAGAATTTTTTTAATCAAGAAAGGATGCTGTATTTTGTCAAATGCTTTCTCTGCATCTATTGAGAGGATCGTGTGGTTCTTGTTCTTTCTTTTACTGATGTGATTAATTACATTGATTGTTTTGCAGCTATTGAACCTGCCCTGCAGCCTAGGTATCAATCCCACTTGGTCATGGTGAATAATTTTTTTAATGTATTGTTGGATCCAGTTGGCTAATATCTTGTTGAGGAGTTTTGCATCCATGTTCATCAGGGAGGTTGGTCTACAGTTGTCTTTTTAAGTCGGTCTTTGTCTGGTTTTAGAATCAAGGCAATGTTGGCTTCATAGAAAGAGTTTGGAAGTTTTCTTCCATTTCTATTTTTTGAAACAGCTTCAAGAGAATAGGTATTAACTCTTCCTTAGATATTTGGTAGAATTCCCCTAAAAAGCCATCTGGCCTTGGACTCTTGTGTTTTGGGAGATTATTTTTTATTACTAATTCGATTCTTTACTGGTTATGGATATGTTTCAGTTTTGCTAGTTTATATGTTTCTAGGAATTTGTCCATTTCTTCCTGATTTTCCATTTTAATGGCGTATAATTGCTCATAATATTCTCTTATTATTGTTTTTATTTCTGCTGTGTTGGTTGTGATCTCTCCTCTTTCATTCTTGATTTTATTTATTTGGGTCCTTTCCTTTTTATTTTTGATCAAACTGGCTAGTGGTTTATCAATTTTGTTAATTTTTCAAAGAACCAGCCTCTGGTTTCATCAATCTGTTCTACTGTTTTTTGTTTAGTTTGGTTTTTTAGTTTCAATAGCATTGATTTCTGCTCTAATCTTTATTACTTTCTGTCTCTTACTGGTTTGGGGTTTTATTTGCTGTTCTTTTTCTGGTTCTTTGAGGTGTAAGGTTAGGTTGTGTTTCTGAGAACTTTCTTCCTTTTTTAGGAAGGCCACAATTGCTATATCTTCCCTTTTATGACTGTCTTAGCTGCATCACAGAAGTTTTGGGTTGTAGTGTTATCATTTTCATTGGCTGCCATGTTCTTTTTAATTTCCTCCTTAACTTCTTGGTTAGCCCACTCATTCGTTAGTAGGGTGGTTTTAGTCTCCAAGTATTTGTTATCTTTCCAAATTTTTTCTTGTGGTTGATTTCGAGTTTCATAGTATTGTGGTCTGAAAATATGCACGGTATGATCTTGATCTTTTTGTACTTATAGAGGGCTGATTTGTGTCCCAGTATGTGGTCTATTCTGGAGAACGTTCCATGGGTACTGGAGAAGAATGTATATTCCACTGTTTCAGGATGAAATGTTCTGAATATATATCTTAAGTCCATCTAGTCCAGTGTGTCATTCTGAGCCATGGTTTCTTTGTTTATTTTCTGTTTAGAAGATTTGTCCATTGCTGTAAGTGAGGTGTTGAAGTCCCTACTCTTATGGTATTATTATCAATGAGTTTCTTTATATTTGTGATTAATTGATTTATATATTTGGGTTCTTCCATATTTGGAGCATAAATTTTTACAATTGTTATGCCTTCTTGGTGGATAGACCCCTTAAGTATGATATAATGCCCTTCCTCACTTCTTATTATTGTTTTTATTTTAAAGTCTAGATTTTCTGATATAAGTATGGTTACTCTGGCCTTCTTTTGGTGACCATTAGCATTATAGAGGTTCTCCAACCCTTTACTTTGAATCTGAAGGTGTCTTTAGGTCTAATGTGGGTCTCTTATAAACAGTATATAGATGGATATACTGGATATATATTATCCATTCTGTTACTCCATGTCTTTTGATTGGAGCATTTAGTCTACTGATGTTTAAAGTGAGTACTGAAAGATATGAGTTTATTGCCATTACGTTTCTTGTAGAGTTGGAGTTTCTGGTGGCGTTCTCTGGTCCTTTCTAGTCCCTGTTGCTTTTGGTGTTTTTTCCCCCATATTTTCTCTCCTCAGAGACTCCCCCTTAAAATTTCTTGCAGAACTAGTTTAGTGGTCACAAACTTCTTTAATTTTTGTTTGTCTGGGAAACTTTTAATGTCTTCTTCCATTTGGAATGACAGCCTTGCTGGATAAAGAACTCTTGACTGTATATTTTTCTGATTCAGCACATTGAATGTATCCTGGCTCTCCTTTCTGGACTGCTAAGTTTTTGTGGATAGACCTGCTGCACAACTGATCTATCTTCTTTTGTAGGTTAAGGATTTTTTTTCCCTTGCTGCTTTCATGATTCTTTCTTTGCCTGAGTATTTTGTGAATTTGATTATGGTATGCCTTGTTGATGGTCTGTTTTTGTTGAATCTTGCAGGAGTCCTCTGTGAATCCTGGATTTTTATGTCTGTATCTTTCTGCAGGTTAGGAAAGTTTTCTGCTATGATTTGCTCACATAACTCTTCTAACCCTATATCTCTGTCTTCATCTTCTGGGACCCTTATGATTCTGATGTTATTCCTTTTTACTGAGTCACTGATTTCTCTTATTCTTAAATAGTGCTCTTTTGTTTTACTCTTCTTTTTTTTTTTTCTGTTTCATTATTCTCCATAAGTTTGTCCTCTGTATCACTGATTCGCTGCTTTGCCTCATCATCCTAGCCGCTGTGGCATCCATTTGAGATTGCAACTCAGTCATAGCATTTTAAATTTCATCCTAACTACCTTTTACTTCTTTTATCTCCACAGAGAGGGATTCTAATCTATTTTCGACCCCAGCCAGTATTCTTATCATTGTGATTCTATATTCTGGTTTAGACATCTTGCTTGTATCTGTGTTGGTTAAGTCCCTGGCTGACATTTCTTCTTGCTATTTCTTTTGGGGTGAAATCCTTTTTTTCATCATTTTGAAGGAAGAAAAGGAACTAATAAGGTAAAAAATTTTTAAATAAAAAATTGAAAACAACACAGACGAAAAAAAATCAGTGATGCGAGATCCTAGGTGTGCTTTGGTCTGCTTATTGAAAAAAGCTTGACTTATTAGAGAAAAAAGGGGAAAATTAAAATTAAAGATTTAAAAACAACACAGACACAGACACATGATCAAATAAGTGATGGTAGGTCCTAGGTGTGTTTTGGTCTGGTTATTAAAGGAGCTTGATTGATTAGAGAAAAAAGGGAAAAATAAAAGAAAAGGAAAAAAGATGCAAAGCAAACAAAAACAAGTTTGAAAATTTGAGAAAATGAATATGATGAAATAGAATAACTTGAAATGATGGAAGTAAAACAACTTGAAATATTTACAAAAAAGTAAGAAATGTAGCCCAAAAAATGAAAATATTTTTAATAAAAATTGAAAATAAAAATAAAATTTTTATTATCTTTCTGTATTCAAGTAAAAGAAAAGAAATCAAAAAGAAAGAATAAAAGAATTGTAAAAAAAGAATTAAGGAAAATTGAATAGATGCACCAGCGAACAGACTGAGATACAATTGATCATTTTCCTCTAGAAGTCAAACTATGAAGCACTTTATAGTCTCTAAACTAAGCAGGTAGAGAGATTTGTGGTAGAGAGATTACATTTGTTAATGTAAAGCAAGGTTGGCCCAGTTGGGCTGGTCCTAGTGTAACGGCTCCATTCGCCACTAGATGGCGCTGTGTAGCTTACTGGGGTGGATTGTTGTGGTGCCTGTGTATGCCTGTGCGTGGGTGGGGTGACAATGGCATCACCTGTTGGGGCCCATCCAACCTAAAAGCCTGCGGAGGTGATTCCACTGTGACGGCAAAGCCTCCGGGGGGAGCGTATGTAATCGCAAAGTCCCTAGCCTTGTCTAGGAAGGCGCTACCCTGGATAACGGTTGGCCCTCCCCCCATTTGAGTATCAGGACAAAAGAATAAAGGTCCTGGGAGACTGGGGCGCAGTGCTGTGTGGCCTTAGGGACCCTGCTTCCCCTGCTTGAAAATGTGTGCGCTTGACTGCCTGACCTAAGTGGATCAGAGACTGGCGTTAGTTCTCCTATTATTCATGCCACTTGGTAATTGTGGTTTCCGATTGAAACTTCCTCCCTGGTTAGAGGCATCTTACTCACAGACTATTGTTTAAACCTTTAAAGGAAAATAGCCTTCTCGTAAGCTTCAGTTAATATTACACTATATATGCAAAATAAGACTCCCGCTGATGTATTTTTAGTGATAAATTGTGGTTTTTGATCATCTGTATTGTACTTCATTCCTGTCTTTAATTTCATGTTCTCTCTTCTGTAAAAACAATGATCTATTCTGATACATGTGATTCTTAAGAAGTTGCAAACAATGTAATCATTAAAAGAAAGATGTAATCACCTATGGTATATAAGACACCAAGTTTCACAGTAAAGTGTGGTCTCTTCCACCATTCATGTTGTCTGTGTTCTTTCTTGTAGATATTTTGCTGACACCAACCCCCTACTCAGGGACCCTTAGACTCTGGTGCTTGGGCTGGTCTCCCGCACCGAGTGGCGCCCAAACAGGGACCTGAGTAGAAGAAAAAAAAAGAAAAGAAAAGAAAAGAAAGGAAATAGAAAACAAAGATGTTCAAAGGTAAGTGGAATATTCCCTGAAATAGTTCTGCTCCTTTTCGGGTTGGTTAGGATCTCACCCAGGGTGCCCGGGGCCCCTCTATGAGCGAAGATAGAGAACAAGGAGGGTGAGTAAAGAGATTACCCAGTTATATGTTCTTTCTCTAAACGTCTTAGTCTTGTCTGTAAAACCTCTGTGGGAGGGAATGTAATAGCCTCTGGTGTGTGTGTGTGAGTGAGTGTGCGACTTGGTTTGGCTTGCCTACCGAGTTCGATTTTGTGACTCCACGGGTGGGCACCCTTAAGGTCCCCATTAACCCACGGAGTCTGATTGGGCCTGATCTGTGATACTGTGGTGAATGGCATATGGTCTATGGCGGCATCGGAATAGTTTCCGATTGTAAATCACAATGCTGAGTCCGCTACAGCTAAGCATCACCTAAGTTCCTTCGGGACACGGCCAGACAGGCATCTGTTTGGTCTCCTCATTAGAGGGGGCACCCTACCCTTTGTTTGTCTTTGCGTCACCGTAACATAAGAAATAAGGGATGGGCAGTACAGCTTCTAAAGAGAGAAGACTTTTTACCGAGATACTTTTGCACCTCCTTAATCAAAGAGGGATTAAGGTGACTCATAACCAAATGACAAGATGTTTACACTTTGTTCAGGAGCAATGTCCTTGATTTCCGGAAGAAGGCACTGCTAACTTACAAACTTGGAACAAAGTTGGGGAACAGTTACACTTGTATTATCCTCTACATGGACCAGAAAATGTCCCTGTAGATGCCTTTTCTCTGTGGAATTTAATTGGAGATGTTTTAGATCCTGACCATAGGGGAAATAAATTGTCATCTAATAATACAGCCACAGAGACTACTCCACTTTCCCCTAGAGGTCAAACTCCTACTCCCTTGCTAATGGCAGCACAGGACAATGAGGATTCTGAGTGGGAAGATACTGATGGTAATCAGACAGATTTAGAAGAGGAAGAGGCTAAATATGCGGCAAAGAAAGAGGGAGAGTATCTACCTGATTTTCCTCATCCCTCACTGCCTTTTAATTCCTCTCTGCCCAAAAATCCAAAATTGAAAAAATTCAAAAAGGACTTACAAACATTAAAGTTAATGTAACAATGGAAACAATGGGAGCTCTTTAGCCAGGCCTCCCTTCCCCTATAGCAATACCAAAAGGAGACAATATTATAGTAATAGACCTTCAGGATTGTTTTTTCACTATACCTTTACATCCTGATGATTGCAAACATTTTGCCTTCAGTCTGCCATCTCCAAATTTAAAAAGGCCCTTTCAGAGATTTCAGTGGAAAGTTCTTCCCCAAGGAATGAAAAATTCTCCTACTTTGTGTCAGAAATATGTTGATAGGGCTTTGAGTGAAATTAAAAATAAATATCCTGAAATTTATTTAATTCATTATATGGATGACATTCTCTTAGCACATAAGGACAAAGCCCATCTTCATGATGTTTTGGATGAATTAATTCAAACCTTACATGTTCATGGTTTGAAGGTGGCCCCTGAAAAAATTCAAGTTGATCCACCTTACTCCTATTTGGGAAGGTTAATTGAAAATCAAACTATGACTTTACAACCTTTACAGTTAAAGACAGAACATTTGTGTACTTTGAATGATTTTCAAAAACTATTGAGAGATATTAATTGGATTCGGCCTCTTTTAAAACTGTCTACTAAAGATCTTATCCCGCTGTTTAAAATCTTGCATGGAGACTCCCATCCACATTCCAAACGAGAGTTAACTCCTTTGGTCTCGGAATCCTTGTCTAAAGTTAATGAGGCTCTACAAGGAGCCATACTTACTAGAATTAATTACAATGAGCCTTGGTCTTTAATAATTTTACCAACTGAACATTCTCCTACTGCTTGCCTATGGCAAGAGGGAATACTAGAATGGCTCTATTTATCAGCTACCCCTAAAAAAGTTTTATGTGACTATCCATCCTTAGTAGCACAATTAATTATTAAGGGGAGAAAAAGAAGCAGAGAATTATTTGCACAGGAGCCAGCAAAAATTGTCCTTCCATATTCTAAATTTCAGATTGAGGAATTAATGCAGGGATTTACTGATGTTCAGGTTGCTATGATTGGGTATACAGGCAATCTTGGCTTTAATACACCTAAAGACCCTATATTACAATTTGGCAAATTAAATTCCTTTATTTTTCCCACAAAAACAAAAACTAAACCTTTGGAGGATGCCTTTTTAGCATTTACTGATGGGTCCTCTAATGGCATGGCTTCTGTAATCATTTATGAAAACCCATCTGAACCTAAAATTATTTCTTTTCAAACTGAGGAAACTTCAGCCCAGAGAGCTGAACTTGTCGCCGTTATTAGATTGTTTCAAGAAACTTCAGAGAGGTTTAATTTATTTTCAGACTCTAAATATGTGGTTGTACTCTTTCCAGCCATTGAAACTGCAACAGTGCCTGTCTACAAGACAGGAATTTCAGGTTTACTTTTGCAATTACAAGTTAAAGTACAACAACGCCAGGAACCTTTTTACATAGGACACATCAGAGCTCATTCTAAGTTGCCTGGCCCCCTCTTTGAGGAAAATGCTTCAACTAACTTTCATACTAAAATTGCTTGTTTAACTATGGATCCTGTGCATGAAGCCCAGAAGTCTCATAAGATTCATCATCAAGGCTTGAAGGCTCTGAGGCTACAATTTAAGATCACTCAAGAACATGCTCGACAAATAGTTAAGAACTGTTCTTCTTGCCCACCTATAAATTCAGGGATCTCACATGTGGGCATTAATCCTACAGGCTTAAAACCAAATGCTTTATGGCAAATGGATGTAACTCATGTTAATTCTTTTGGAAAACTGTCCTTTGTTCATGTCACTGTGGATACCTATTCTCATGCACTTTTCACATCTGCTCGAACTGGAGAGGCTTTTAAGGATGTTCAACAACATTTATTTCAATGCTTCTCTGTATTAGGAATGCCTTTCAAAAATAAGACTGATAATGGGCCAGCATATACATCAAAGAGTTTCAAAGATCTCTGTGAACAGTTTCATATTCAACATTCAACAGGAATTCCTTATAATCCCCAGGGTCAAGCTATTATTGAGAGAACTAATCAAATTTTAAAAAATCAAATAGTAAGACTTCAAAATTCAGATTTTAAATCATCATCAAATTCTGGCTCACTGTATGTTTGTGTTAAATCACCTGACTCCAGACAATTCCAGGGAAACCCCAATGCTTAAGCATTGGCAGAGTAAACTAACCATAAAGCCTCTAGTAAAATGGAAAGATGTGCTCTCAGGAGCCTGAAAAGGCCCTAATGTCTTACTAACTGCGGGTCGAAGTTTTGCTTGTATTTTCCCCCAGGAAAGTGATTCGCCTATCTGGGTGCCAGATCACCTGATTCGCTATGTCTCCACACCTTTGCCGGATTCACCAACAAATTGCATCGGAGACAACAACTGACTACCTGAGCCAGAAGATAAAGAGCCTTCGCCTATGCTCTTTCAAGAACATCAATAATGTCCGTCTGTCTCGCACTACCAGAAATAGTCCCCTCCCAACTTGGGGACAAATTAAAAAGCTTGCTACAGAAGCTAAACAACTTCTTACTTTACAACATCAACCTAAAGATCCAGCTGTCCTTTTTGTTGCCATTCTTTCCATACTCTCACTGTATCTACTGTTACTCTAGCTAGAGAAGTACATACAGCCTCTTTTGTTAACGATATGTCTAAAAATGTAGCATTAGCCTTAACTACTCAAGAAATTATTGACCGAAAGCTTAATGATAAGGTTAATGCTCTTGAAGAGGCAGTTATGTCTATTGGCCAAGAATTATTAACCTTAAAAATTCAACTGTCTCTTAGATGTCATTCGGATTATAAATGGATTTGTGTTACACCTTTGCAAGTAAATGAGTCCCAACATTCTTGGGAGAAGGTGCAACAACATATTTTAGGAATTTGGAACCATTCGGATTTAAGTTTTGCTTTTAAGTGCCTTACATCAAAAAATTTCAGATATGAACCAGGCTAGGGAGGATTTCAATGCAGATGATCTTGCTACCGATATTTACAATGGTATAACAAGTTTGGTGGGAACTCCAGCTTCTTTTCTATGATTGTTAACGTTGGCATCTCGCTGGCAATATTCTTGACAATATTATTTCTTTTGCCTTGCATTTATAGATGCCTTAAGTCTAGTATCTCTCGCTTGCGCACTGAAGTCAAGGCTTCTGAGTTCTTAAATAAAAAGCGGGGAGATGTTGGGGCCCATCCAGCCAGCAGTGCTGTGTGGCCTTTGGGACCCTGCTTCCCCTGCTTGAAAATGTGTGTGCTTGACTGCTTGACCTAAGTGGATCAGAGACTGGCGTTAGTTCTCCTATTATTCATGCCAATTGGTAATTGTGGTTTCAGCATATGGGCAGATTTTCTGATTGAAACTTCTCCCCTAGTTAGAGGCACTTTACTCACAGACTATTGTTTGAACTTTTAAAGAAAAATAGCCTTGTCATAAGCTTCAGTTAATATTACACTATATACGCAAAATAAGACCCCCGCTGATAAATTGTGGTTTTTGATCTTCTGTATTGTACTTCATTCCTGTCTTTAACTTTCTGTTCTCTCTTCCGTGAAAACAATGATCTTTCTGAAACATGTGATTCCTAAGAAGTTACAAACAATGTAATCATTAAAAGAAAGATGTAATCACTTGTGGTATATAAGACACCAAGTTTCACAGTAAAGTGTGGTCTCTTCCACCATTCATGTCTGTGTTCTTTCTTATAGATATTTCGCCAACACCAACCCCCTACTCAGGGACCCTTAGACTCTGGTGCATGGGCTGGTCCCCCGCAACACAGGATTATGGAAAAATCTCACCTGGCCCAAGGACCTCCCGGACCCATTCTTCTCCTGGGAATTCACCCTTCACACCAGAGCACCACTAGGTATTTGAGCTGTGGAATTTCATACACTGTGCTCTCCCTGTTTAGAGAGTCTTGATGGAACTTAAACCCTCTCCTTTCTCCTTTCTCCCTTTTTAGTTCAGTCCATGTGGGTGTTTCTACCTCCTCCCCCCACTTTCTCTCCAGCTGCTTTTTTGAGGGGTGCTTTTGCTCTCCCCCATCTCTGTCCTCTTTCCCTAAGCAAAAACAGCTCCCTGCCCTCCGCTTCTCCTCTCTCCCCTCTGTTCAGCTCTCTGCACCACGTACCTGCTGAGTTGTGTGGTTCAGTTTGTGAAGACTGTTGTGCTAATCCTCATATCAGTTTTCTAGGCGTGCAGGATGGTTTACTGTTGACCTGGCTGTATTTCATGTATACGGGAGCGAAAAAAGACTTCCATGCTGTTCTGCCATCTAGGCTCTTCCTCTGTTTTATTTTTATTTTTATTTTAACATTTATTTATTTTGAGACTGCTGTCAGCATAGAGCCCAATGTGGGGCCAATCTCACCAATTGTGAGATCATGACCTGAGTGGAAATCAAGAGCTAGACTCTTAACCCCTTAACTGACTGAGCCACCCAGGCGCCTCTTGTGTTTGCATTTAATTTCAATCAATTAATTAACTAACTTATTTTTTTGCTGCAAAAGGTGATTTTATTAAAGCCTGGGCACAGGACCCGTGGACAGGAAGAGCTGCCCTGGGACCATGGGGAAAGACTGGTTATGTACTATGGAGTCGGCGAGGTAAAGTCCAGGGGAAGTTTCCAGTGAGATTTTCAAATGCTAAAGAAAACTCACAGGATATTAGAGGCCTTGCTATTGTCAAGCTAAGATTGATTTCCCCCCCTAGCAAAGCATTAACATTAAGACAGTAGGGAGTTCCTGGAGAAACATTTTACTCTGCCTGCCTCACGTATTTGTCAATGGGCTGCAGGTTATAAGGAAATTTAATTTTATCTGCCTTTTTCTTCTGACTTTGTTTCCTACATCATTCCCCCTGGAACAATTTTGACCCTTAAAATCTTTGAGGTTGCTGAGGGTGGAAGGTCTCATCTTCTGTAAATTCTTCCTGCTGAGTAAGGGCATAGAGATGTCTCTACCTTTTGGTCAACATTGGTCAGTTGGGGAAGGTATATATAGGCATTACCACAGGCAGAGGCAGTCAATCCAAGGTAGGCAACATATATGAACCTCCTCGAGTAGAAAGTCTCATCTGTCTTCTAGAGGTTATGGCTGTGAAGGAGTCTTGGCACCATGCAGGGAAACACCAGAAAAGACAGCAAAATAAGGTTCATATTATGAGAAAGCGAAGCCCAAATATAAAATAAAACCTTTGGTAACTTTCCTTCAGTCCATTCCTGTAATTTGGAGAGAGATTTGAGGTCTTCCACTGGTTCACAGGCATAAGAAGGCCTGTCAACTTGCATACTGTGAGGAAGGTACATGTTTAATTCTTGATATGTGAGTCCACAAAGAGTGACTTTCGAATTTTACTATAGTGGAGTACATAATACAACCCAGTAAGGGGTCCTTCCACTTAGGAGTGAAAACCTCTGCTGTATTAAACTTCCAATCTTTTAAATACATCCCATCTACTGGGTTTATATGGGATGGGTTTCTAGTAAGTGTCAGATTAGGATCAGGAAGGCTATGACTTGCATATCTATTTAGAGATGTATCAATTAATCCAGCCTCAAGTGAATAATTAAATAAAGCACTACAGTGTACCTATTGATAGGTCTACTATGAGAAAATGCTTTCCATATGCATAGGCTTTCTCCTCCCCTTACAGTAGCAATGGGCGAGAGAATTGTAGCCTGAGTAATCAACATGAAAGTGTTCCAATAAGACCAAACTTCTAAAAAGGCCCTGAAGTGAGTGTAAGGGAAGGAAAGACTACTCACTAAGTGCATTGGCTCAGAGTACAAATGAAAAGACTCATCATCCCTGGAGTTGAGGGCCGAGAAAGAATTCTTGACGAGTCTTTGTTGCAAAAGGGTGATTTTATCAAAGCACAGGGATAGGACCCGTGGGGAAGGAGGAGCTGCCCCTTGTGTTTGCATTTTAAATTTATCTAGTTTCCAGAGGATTTTGGTGTAGGTTGTAAAGTTTGTGTACATTTCATTTCACATAGGTCCCAAGTAATTGTTCCTTAAGCATTTTTGGAGAAGTTGGGGGATAGTGGGCTCCATTTCAGTTTCAATCCAAAATGTAATAGATTCAGTGGGCTGCCAAAAGGGGGCGCTGCCTCCGTGGACCTGTGAGTCCAGCGTGTCCTGTGCTACCTCCAGCGCCTGCAGGGGGCGCCCGAGCCCCCGCTCCCTGATGCAGGCCCAGGCCGCGCACTCAGCCCGCCTCTTGCGTGACGGGAGCTGGGCTTTTTCAGGATCTGCTGTGGCAGATTGGGGGGAACGTGGGGTCCCCTCTGCAGGGACAGGAGTCGGTACTCCTCAAGACCCGCTGTGGGGAATTCAGGGACATGTAGAGCAGGGTCCACAGGGATAGGAACTAAGGGGGTGGGTTTTCACCAGACCGGCGAGGGAAGGGCCTGGAGCCGTTTGGTGTGCGGTGACGCGGGGTCCTGCGCGGGCCTGTGCACGCGGCCGTCGGGTCTTTCCTCTCTGTGCCCCGGGTTGGTGGATCTGCGCAGCCTGTTTCTGCTCTGCAGGGACTCGGTTCCTGCCGAGTCCTCTCGTGGTTCCCAGTCTAGGAGCAGGTGCCTGGGTGGTGCTCCCGCTCCCGCATCTGTGGCCGTGTGGGGTCCCTCCTGCCTCTGCGCGAAGGTCTGGGTGTCTGTCACGTGTCTGCGATGGTGTCGTGGGGAGTTGGGTGTCCATGGCCCCGGATCTGCAGGTTGCTCTGGGCAGGACGGACGTTGTCACAGAATCTATTCCTCCACGTCCAGGAGCACAGAGTAGCTTTCCATCCTTGTATATCTTCCTCCATTTTTGTTCCCAGTGTCCTGTTGTCCTCAGAGGCAGGTCTGTCACCTTGCCTAGATTTCCTTCCAGGCACTTGGTTCCTTCTGATTAGGTTGTAAAGGGGACCATCTCTTCCTGTGTCTATTCGATGAGTCATCATGAGTGTGTAGATATGTCTGTGGTGTTTCTGTGTCGGTTTTGTATCCTGAAAGTGTATTTCTTAGTTCTGTTTACCTTAAAAATTATGCTGCGAGTTTCTACCAGCAAAAGTGGGTTTATTTGGGAAGAAGAGAGTATTTGTCCTCCTGTGACTGGAGTAACATTACATTCCTCTGCCCATGGATAGCCAGCCGTCTAGCACCTTTTGTTGAAAAGACCATTGTTTCCCCAATGTCATGTTGTCTGCCCTTCGCTCCCACAAAATGGCCGTCTTGTAACTGTTTATGGAAGAAGACAGAACACCACTGCCACCACTACCACCACCAGCGTTTCATAGCCCTGCACTAAATGTTGAGAAAACAACCATCCACCCGCAAAAGGAAACCCCTTGCAGGGTTCATGTAGAGTATGTACAGTATGGATCAAATCTTTTGGATCCATAAGCGATGTTGTACTTTTGACTGGTAAGTCCAAATCTAAATCGTTTGGAGGTCTTTTCTTCTGCGAGGGCACCCCAAACTAAATTGTTGGCCCATGTGGAGATCTGTTGTCCCTAATGGCTGTATTGTTGTATAGTCTCTTTGGGCCAGCCAATTATAGCTCCCTAGGTTCTTCCTGTCTTCATGCCCTATTCGGGCCTCTTCAGGGGCATGTCAATGTCATGGATTGGAAGGAAGAGACAGTGTGACCATTCCTACGAGTCCCTATTGAGGGAACAAGTGATTATTCTGCTGGCACAGTCAGGATACCATGGCCCTTTAACGAATGTCACTGTGCTGGCAGTGTCTCTAATGTTAGAGATGCTACAGGTGATGTTTATGGCCGACAGGTGGGATTTGTGTTTGCTGAGTTCTTTCGACTTCTTGGAATCTTTCCTGGATTGCATACCTGTGTCGGGTCCACAAGTGATTTGGTATTTAGTTTACAGTGAGGTTATTTTATCTTATTGTCAACTCTCAGTAGTTATTTGCTCTGATAAAGGCATATGCAAGAAGTATTTCTTGCTACTCATATTAGAATGATTGTTTCCATTGTTATGTTAGCCAGTATGAAATTAGGAGTTGGTTGCTTTTTTTTTGGTATTATGTTCATAAGATCCTATACGAATGCCTGAAGCCTTATAAGAACTCATTTCCCCATCCCTAATAGCCTCCTACAGTACGTGAAACCTATTCTTCTCCCATCAAGGACAGCCTTGTTTCAATTCCCTGCATCCCCCCATCAGCCATGGTGGGGTGTCACCCTTCAACCCCACAACCCCCCC
>NC_043708.1:140077406-140082955 GCF_006229205.1 Suricata suricatta
GGCTAGGTGTCTCACCTGCACCCCCACCATTGACAATGAGGGCAGCTACATGTCAGAGTTGGAGGGGTGTCACTCCTGCACCCCCAAACCAAAGATCAGGGCACCTATTGGTGATGAAGGCACCACCCCATCAACAGTGGGAGGGGTGTCATGCTCACATTCCCGCACTGACGGTGGGAGGGGTGTCATGCTTGCACCCTGCACCCCCCCACCGATCTGGAGGGGTGTCAACCCTTCTGTCCCCCTCTCAGCAATGGGGGAACCTCCACATAGACGATGGAGCAGTGTCAGTCCAGTAACCACCATCAATGAAGGGGGAACCCTCATTCGATGATGGTGGCACCCCCTAATTTGGTGATGCAGTTACCCCCATTGACATTGAGGGGTGTCAGTCTTATGCCTCCTCATCAACCAAGGCCACACTCTCCAATCAGTGATGGATGAGTGTCACACTTGCACCCTACCATCCAAGACCAGGTCATCCACCATTGATGATGGAGTAACCGCCTCTTCGACGACAGATGGATGTCATGCCTGCACCCCAAAATCAACAAAGGGGTACTCCCCTATTGACGATGGAGACACCCAATCAACGATCAGGGGGTGGCACATATGCATCCCCCATCGATGAAGGGGCACCCCCAATCGAGGATGGATGCACCTCACAATTGATGATGGAGGCACCTCCCCATAAACTAAGGTGGGGTAACAAACCCACATCTACCAATGACAAAGGGGCACACTCTCATCAATGATAGAGGGTTGTCATGCCTGCATTCCCCCATTGATGATGAGGGCACTCCCACCCTCCCACCCCCCAATGATGGACGGCTCTCCCATCTGCATCCCAGAGTGGAGGATGGGGGCACCCACCATCAACGAAGGAGGAGTGTCATTCCTGCATGACCCCATCATTGATGGGGGTACCACCCCGTGTACGATGGATGGGTGTCATGCATGTACACCCCCATCAATGATAGAGGCACACCCCTGTAGACCATGGAGGTGTGTCATGCCTAAACCCCCACACCAACGAAGGGGGCACCACCACTTGGACGATGGAGGCAGCCCTCATCGATGATGGAGACGTCCCCATTGATGATGGAGTGGTGTTACGGCTTCAAACCCCACTGGTGAAGGGGCACCCCCTATTCATAATGGAGGCACCCCGTATTGACGATGGATGGGTGTCATGCTTGTACGCTCCCATGATGAAGGGGCACTCCCCATGGACGATGCAGGGTTGTCATGCCGGCAACCCCCATTGATGATTGGGGCACAACCCCACCGATCTGGAGGGGTGTCACCCCTGCATTCTCCTATCGATGTTGGGGACACACTGACATAGGTGATGGAGGGGTGTCACACCAGTAACCCCCATCAACAAAGGGGGAACCCCCACATCGACAATGGAGGGGCATCAATCTTACACCTCTCCATCAACAAAGGAGGCACCCTCCCATCGACGGTGAAGGAGTGTCACACTTGTGCCCCCCATTGACAATCGGGGCACCCTACCATCATTAATGGTGGCATCCCCTCATCTACAATGGAGGCATGTCATGCCTGCGTCTCCAAATCAACGAAGGGGTACCCCCTGCTTGATGAGGGAATCATCTCCTTATCTACGATTGAGGGGAGTCATGCCCATACACCCCCCCCTGAAAATTGATGAAGGGGGCGCTGCTCCTTAAGATGATGGGGACAGCCCCCATCAATGATGGAGACACCGCCCATTGACGATCGATGGGTGTCACCCCTTCCACTCCCATCGATGTAAGGGCATCCCACTTATGACGACAGAGGCACCCCCATCGATGATGGAAAGGTGTCATGCCTGCATCACCCTATTGGTAAAGGGGACTCCCCCACAAACAATGCCTCGTTGACGGGGGTACAACCCCATCGGTGAGAGAGGCGCTCCCCCTTCTACCATGGATGGGTGTCACACCTGCACCCCCCATATCAATGCAGGGGCACCCCACGTCGACCATGGACAGGTGTCACACCTGCACCCCCAATTGACAAAGGGGGAACCCGTTCATCAATGAAGGAGGAGTGTCATGCCTCCAACACCACATCAACAATGGGGTCACCCCCCATTCGAACATGCAGTCAGCCCACCATTGTCTTTGGATGCTTGCACCCGTCCACCCCCATGGTGGCAGGCTGTGGCGCTTGCACTCTCCACCCATGGAGGAGGGATGAGGTCCCTATTAAATCAGATGTTAGGAGTTTGAGCCCGGCATTGGCTCCTACCATCTGAGAGTTTGCGTCCAGCATCAGGTTCCTGCCTTCTGCGACTTCGAGCCTCACGTAGGGCTCATTCAGTGTGCCAGTTCGAGCCCTGCATCTGAGATTTGGGGCCTGGGTGTTCAAGCCTTGCATAGAGTTCCTTGGGTGTGCTAGTTCTAACCATGGATCGGGCTCCCTGCCGACTGTGCAGGTTTGAGCCCCACATCGGGCTCTCGGGGTGTGCGAGTTGGAGCCCTGGGTTCGGCTTTCGCTGTGTGCGAGCTCAAGCCCCACGTTGGGATAGCTGGGTGTGCCTGTTCGAGCCCCGTGTGGGGCTCACAGGTGTGTGAGTTTGAGCTGCACGTCAGGTTCTTGCTTGTGCGAGCTGCAGGCTGGCGTCGGGCTCACAAGGTGTTCCTGTTCACACTCTGCACTGGGCTCCCACGCTCTTGGAGCTGGAGCCTGGCGTCAGGCTCTCCCGGTTTGAGAGTTCGAACCTGGCGTTCAGCTCCCACGGTGTGCCTGTTCGAGCCCCATGTGGGGTCCCATGCTCTCTGAGTTGGAGCCCCGTGTTGGCTCCCCTTTTGTGCCACTTCGAGCCCTGGTTGGGCTCAGTGCTGTCCGCTTGGAACTTTGAGCCTGCTTCAGAACCTGTGTTTCCCTCTCTCTCTGCCCCTTTCCCACTCATGTTCGTTCCCTTTCAGTTTCTCTTTTCCTCTTTCAATAATAAACATTTAAAAAAATTTAAATCAGCCGTTTCCTGGATGGCGGCCAGGAGGGGGCGCTGCCTCCACAGACCAGTTAGCCCAGCGTGTCCTGCACTACCACCACCGCCTGCAGGGGGCGCCGGAGCGCCCATCCCTGACTCCCGTGCGCGCGCGCACTCATCCCGCCTCGGGCACTAAGAGTAGCTATGCTTCCTCTGGAACCGCTGTGGGGGATACGGGAGGAGGTGGGGCCGCGGCCACAGGGACCAGAACCGGGTCTCCCTAGGACCCGCTGTGGAGCCTTCAGGGGAACATAGAGCAGCGGTCACAGAGACAGGAACCGGGTCTCCTCAGGACCCTCTATGAAAGCTTCCGGAGGACGTGTGGCCGCCTCCATGCTGGAAGGAGTCCCGCCTCCTCAGGACCAGCCGTGGAGGATTCGGGAGGATGTGGGTCCAAGTGCACAGGGACAAGAACCAGGTCACAGGACCTGGTGCGGGAAGAGCAGGTGAGGGAAAGAGTGGCCGGGGGAGGAGGAGCTTCTGGAGCAGACACCGCTGAAGGGGGTCGGTGTTCAGGGGACCCCGGGCGGGAAGGGCCCAGCTCGGCTCCTTGCGCGGTGATGCGGGGTCCCGCCGAGGGGTTGTGCGCGGGGCCGTCGGGTCTTCCCTCTCCCGGCTCCGGAGCCGCGGGGCCGCGCGTCGGTGTGTCAGCTCCGCGCCGCCTCGCTTCCCGCCGCGTCCTCACGCGGTTCGCGGTCCCGGCGCAGGTGCCTGGGCGGTGTTCCTGCCCTTGCTCCCGTCGCTCTGGTCGCCCGGGGTCCCTCCTGCCAACGCGCGCGGGTCGGGGTGCCTGTCCCGTGTCTGCGACGATGTCGTGGGGAGTTGTGTGCTGATGTCGCTTAGATTTCCTCCGTGGCATTTGGTTGCTTCTGATGCGTCCGTCTCTTTATTTCTCTTTCCGATGGGTCCTCATGAGTGTGTAGATATGCGCCTGGTGTTTCTGTGTCGATTTCGTATCCTTCGAGTGTTCAGATTTAATACTTCGGTTTACCTTAAATATAACACATCCAGTCTCTACCGGGAAACATGAGTTTACTTGGGAAAAAGAGTATTTGTCCTCCTGTGACTGGCGTCTTTCACTCAGCATAATGACTGCAGAGGATCAATCCATGGTGTGGCGGGTGTTAGAATTCCCTCCTTTGTAAGGCTGAGCCGTATTCCACTGTGTGTAGACCACATTCTGTTTGTTTATTCATCTGTCAGCGGTCACGTGTGTTGCTTCCGTCTTTTGACTTGCGAAGAAGCTGCTCTGAATTCGGGAACAGAAATGTCTGTTCAAGACACTTTCAGTGTCCAAGTGTCCGTGTGCAGAGTTGGGGTTCTGGGCTAACTTTCTGAGGAACCGCTGTAATAGTCTCTACATCCGCGCCGTTTTACTTTATTCCTTTACGTGGCAGAAATAAGATTGCTGTTTATGGGTCTGTTCCAGTTTGCTTCTCCATTCACTCACCGAGGGGGCGGGCATTTGCATAGTTTTTCTACCATTTGAGTATCCTGAACCGGTGCTGTGTGTGTGTTCGTGCATACCCTCTTTTTTGAAACAACTGTTTCAGTTTTTCGGGATATACAGCCATGAGTAGAATTGTGGATGCAAATGGCCATTCTATGTTTTGATCTTTCTGAGGAAATACCAAACTGTTTTCCACATAGGCTCCACCATTTTACATTTCCACAAGCACGGTTTTGGGGTCCCAATTTCTCAACAACGTTGCCAACATTTGTTACTATTGTAGTTTTCTACATTACAGCAATTTTAGTGCATGTAAAAGGGTATCTAACTGTGGTTTAAATCGTCATTCCATAAGGATTACTGATGTTTAGCATCTTTTGATGTCTATACACCATACATGTGATCTCTCCTGGGAACGTATATCGAATCCTTTGTCCATTCTAAAAATTGTGGGGCTTTTTGTTGTTGTCGTCATTGAGTTGTACAAGGTCTTTATATATGCTGTATAACAGAGTTTTACTAGGCAAATAATGTGCAAATATTTTCTTTCATTCTAGGCATTGTCTTTTCACTTTTGTAATAGCAGCTTTTTGTAATAGGTACAAAGGTTTGAAATGTTGAGGAAACTAAATATCTATTTCTCTTTCCTTGTTTGTACGTTGGTGTCACCTCTAAGAGCACTGTAAAACTCAATGGTAATGAAGATTTATCTCCATTTATATTTCCTAGAGTTTATAAGTTTACCTCTTACATTTAGCTTTTGATACACCTTGAGTTAAAATTTGTGTGTGGTGTGAGGAGGAGGGTTAAATTTCATTCCTCTGTACATGGAAAACCAGTCATCTAGCACCCTTTGTGGAAAAGGCCATTGTTTCCACACTGTCATGCTGTCCATCCTTCTCAAAATTCAGTTGATAATACATGAAAGAGTTTATTTTGGGTTTATATCTTCATGACGGTATCACAATGTTTTATTTACTGTGACTTTGTTTTGAGATTTGAAATTGGGAAGTACCAAATTTACTTGGTTTTTCTCTATTCTGTTTAGTTTGTGGTGCCATGACTTTTCATATGACTGTTAGATTTGGCTTGTGC
>NC_043709.1:0-5268 GCF_006229205.1 Suricata suricatta
TGGAGTCCTCTGTGATCTTTAAATCCATTATGGTTGTAAAGTGAGTGAAAGTCTCAGGAAGTGGAAAGTGGGTCACAACAGGAGAAGTCATTGTTACAGAGTTTGGGCAGGGGATGACAGCTGAAGGGGCCTCTGGATCAGATTATAATGAGGAAACCACAATGATTGCCCTGTTTGGGAGTTCTAGGACAGTCTCTGGGGAGGGTGTCCCTGTTTTGAGTAAAAACCGAACAAGTATGTTGCATGAAGTGGCAACTGTGTTGAACGACAGCCAGTGAAGCAGAGTGTAGAGATCAAGAGTATTTCTACTGCTATCGCAGGCTTTCTGTACTCTGGGAATTCATGGAAACGACATCATTTCTCAAAGGAACTATATCAGTAACACACCAGGGAACCATAAAACATATCAAATTTCATGATTGAGGCTAAAGCCTACCTGGACACAGTTCACAAGATGCAACACATTGCTAAAGGACACGGTGGCCGGTATGCTGTGGATGTTGGAGATGATCCAGGATGTGGGAGAAATGTGCCACTTGGGATTTCCAATCTTCCACCATGTCACTACACACACACACACACACACACTCACTCACACACAAGGTTAAAACTAATAAACAAAATCAGTGAAATTGTAGTATGCAAAATCAAGATACAAAGATTATTACATTGGTCAAACTCATACTGAATCATCCCAAGGAGAAATTAAGGAAACAAGTGGGGGGAAAACTTTATAGCACAGACATGGAAAACCTATCCCCTAAAAATGTTAGAACATTGATGAAGAAATTGAAAAAGACACAAATAAATGGAAAGATATTATATGCTCATGGATTATAAAAATGAATGTTAATAGAATCCATTTTACCAAAAAGTGATGTACAGATTCAATGTAAGTCCTCCTGTCCAACATTCCAGTACCATTTTGTACAGAACCAGAAGACTCCTTAAAGCTGTATGAAACCACAGAGGACCACGAAGAGCAAAAGAATCTGTACAAAGAAGAACACGCCAGCTAGCATAACATCCCGATCTGAAACTCTGTTACAAAGCTATAGTAACCAAAACAGTACACTATGGGCTAAGAGGCAGAAAGACCAATGGAGCAGAATGGAGAGCCCAGAAGCAAACCCACACATATGTGGTCAATTAATTGGCAAGAAAGGAGCCAAGAATACACAATGCCGAAAGGACAGTCTCTTCAATGAATGGTGCTGGGAACACTGGGCAGCCCCAAGCAGAACACCAGACCTCCATCTCACACCACACACAACTCACTAAAAACCCACAACAGCAAAGAGGAAGCAGGAACACTGGGACAGAGGGCAGGGCTGCCCTGACGTCCAGGAGCCCTGGTGCCTTGATGGGACCCGTTCCCAGTGGGGACACCGGCGGGATGTGCAGTGGTTAGGATTTCCTCCTGAGTTCCACTGATTAAGTTCCAGCCAAGACCACGCTGGCCTCAGCTGTCTCCTGGTGGTGTTTCTGACTCTGAAACAATGGCTTCATAGGAGAACAAGAGAATGTGCTTCAGAACCTTCCTCAATGAAGGAAGGAAGAGGGAAATGGAACGGGATGGAGCCCAAGGAGCTTTTCCTGCAAGGGTCCTGTGGGGAGAGGCCAGGACCGGACAGCAGGGAAGTGATGGACGGCAGCATGGCCAGTGCCCCCCACGCACAGGGGGAAGGCCCTGCTCTGAGGGCACAAGGACCAAGCACCCACTTCCTTCCCAGGGGGCTCCGTCTCTCAGTCCTGACTGAGGATGCTGTCCTGGAGAGGGGTGTTCCAAGTTAGCACATGCATCTCACGGTTTAGGGTCAGAATCCTGATGGGGGATCCCTTGTCCATGCATGTGCTCCAGGTGACACTTTGGTCATCAGACACATCAGAGGTTACTATAAGGAGGCCCTCCCATGAAGGCTTCTGAGAGGTGGGCCATCGAGGGATAAAATGGGCTGGGAGGGAAGGTGCACACCACATCCACAAACACCATCTCTGGGCAACTCCGAGTATCAGAGTCTTGTGGGATTCCAGCCACTGAAACCAATCCCTTCCCTTGCTCACCCTGACCCCTCACCCCAGCAACTGTCTCCTCAGCCTTTGCACTGGGAACAGATCATTTTCCTAGCACACAGGCATTCAAGGGATTCTTGTTGACCACTGGTGGGCACCGCTTCTGCCCAGGCACTGGTCCTCCAGATGCATGGTGTCAAATAGGCATCGAGGGGGATACCAGAGCAGTGTGGGTGGTGGGAGCAGCGTACTGGGTTGGGCGGGTTCTAATATTCTATTTTTAACATCTCCTTAGTGCCTTCCATGGCACAGGCCCCAGCCAGTCACTGGGGTTACAGACACAGAAAAGCCCCACTCTGTGCGGGAAGAGCACTTCAGGGGGCCCACTGACCCCAAGACCATCACTGACGACAGAGCCCTGAGCATCGCCCATGACCTCTGAACACACCCACAGCTGGCCCATCCCCAGAGCACTCAGATCTGGGGTCTTAGCCATGGGGCATCTTTCCTCAAAAATGCAGGCCTGGAGAGCCCCCACCGCGCACTGCCCCCCTCAGGTTGCCAGGAAGCCCACATATTCTGTTGGACATCTGCAGGCTGGAGGGGACTAAGCCAAGAAAATCACACCCCTGTGCTGAGGAGACTGTCTTCTCTACCCCATGATTCCTGCCCTCTGGACCCCTGGAACCCTGGACCCCTGGCCCTCAGGGCTGGTGAGCAGGTCTGGGCTGAGAGGCTCTCTTTGCATTGTTGTTGATCTTTCCTCCCTCAGATGTGGCTTGGAAATAAATGCTGAGATTGGTTTTTTCAAGTGTTTTCCTGAAACAGTGGTTGAGGCCGAAGAGGTCTTGATGCTGCCATGGATGGGCCCACAGTGGGGAGCACTCAGAGCTGGGGACAACTTGCTGCCCTCCATGTCCCGGGGCTGGTGTCCTTCTCTCACTCACCTGGTAATGGAATTTCTCAGTATCTGCTGGTGGCCGGAGGAGGTGGAATCGGGGGAAGGGACATCTCTCTGCATCAGCACCACATACCCGGGGGCTCTGCTCTGCAGACTAGATCCCCTTAGAAATTACATCTGGGAGGAGATGATATTAGTTCCCCTTTCCAGCCTCCATGCCAGCGGGCCATCTGCTTGTGCTGAGGCCGTGTACAATGTCACGGACAGGAGGCCAGCCCTGGGGCTGATCCCCACTTGGCGGCAGCAGAACACCTGACACAAGCCACGGAAGGGGAGCTTACAGGAAGGTCTCAACTACAAGATGAATCTTTGAGTTGCTGCTCCATGAGTCAGGGCTCATTTCCTGGAAAATCCACTGGGAGGGGCAGCCTTCTCTGTCAACTCATATTTTCAGAAATATCTCATTGGATTTGATGTCAACTAACGTAATATAAAAAGACCTTATTTTATCTTATTAACTTCGATGTGGCTGGGTTAGCCAACTTGGGCCCTATTTACAAAATGCACCAGGTTACCAGTGAGGAGACATCTTGAGGTCAGAAAGTACTGCGTCAGGAAGCGGGGCCCCGGTGTCGTCCCCCTGCAAACTGTGAAGCCCCAGGATGTAATTTGAGGAACCACTGATACCCTTGCTCCTCAGAAGCTGAGAAGGACCCAAGCTTGAGTTATGGCTGATGAGCACACGCTAGAGATGCCTGGGCAATCCCAGGTCCCACTGGGGCTTTGGCACACATGTCTGCAAGGCCAGGCCATGGATCAAGTAAAGCTGCTCCGAACACACTTCTTTCATCAAGATGAAGTATGACCAACACACATCAAATCGGGGCTGAGCCATCTCAGAACACAAGCCAGACCACAGCTGCACATCCTGCCAGCAATGCAATTATTCACCTGATGGAAAAATAAAAACCAAATTATTGGTTTTACATTAAAAGAGAGCCGAGCAGGCCTCTGAATAATGTAAGACAGTAGGCGATACAAGATGTGATTTGACTAGACATGAGTGGCAGATTTTCTGGGTTTTCTGTCCAGACTTCCAACTAATATTTTAATTATTTTTAAACAGTTGAGTAAAGTTAGCCTGGAATTTAAATACTGTGGACCAACCACCATGTAGTTAGTACTTAGTCTGACCTCCATCCAAGGGAACAAAATAGAATTTAGCCAAGTGGAAAAGGGAATTTGCTGAAATGTAAGTATGACCTTCAGGACTCCTATGACCACAGCACCCACATCACGTGGCATCTGGCCTTCAATGCCCTTTACAAACGGGTCGTTAATTCTCCCAAGGGCCTTGTAATGTTGGAAGTACAAGCGCTACTGTGGGGTCAGCACTTGGGACTGAGGAGCTGGAGGGCTGGTCTCCCCAGGAATGTCAGCCGGTGGGGGCAGGGAAGGCCAGGCAGCCCGGGGACAGGAGTGGCACTAAGCCCAGCAGAGAAGTTAGCATGTCCCGCTTGCTCCTGCCCCGCACTGTGTAGGGACCTAGTGGGAGGCATGAAGAGTTGGGCCGTGGCCCTCACAGTCCTGGCAGGTGGAGGGGGGACCTGAGTCAACAAGTGTCCTGCATCGGACCCATTCTGCTCCAACCGGGCAGAGCACCACAAGCACTCCCTGGATGACCAAGTATTCACGTCAGAACATTCCTGAACAGAGCTTTTGAAACCATGAGGGTCCCAGGCCTGAAAAGTCCCTTGGGCAATCAAGAGTAGAGGCACTGATGGAAACAGGACTGCTGAAGACAGTCCCACAGAAGTCTGATAATTGGGAGACTCTTGTAGGAGCTTATGTCACCGTAAGCTTGACTGGACCACGGGCGCACAGCTGTGCATCAGACAGAATTCTGGGTGAAGTCCGCACCTGAGTCTGCCCTCAGTGAGGCTGGGCCTCATCCAGCGCACTGAGGCGTGAATACAGCAGAAAGGGGAGAAAACCCCCTCTCTGCCTGGGTGCTGAGTGGGACCCAGTTTTCTCTACCTCTGGACCAGAATGTGCACCTGCTGTGTTCACGCTTTCGGGACTCCTGGCTTAGGTGCCAACCCACACCACCAGCTCCTGGGTCTACAGCAGGCCGGCTGCAAGTCAGGGGTTTCCCAGCCTCCACAGCCACACAAGCCATTCCTTATAGTACACACACAGGTACACACACAGATACGTACACATATACATACATATCACACACAGCTCCTGGGTCCACAGTGAGCCAGCTGCAAGTCAGTGGGCTCCCAACCTCCATAACTGTGGGAGCCAATTCCTTATAGTACACACACACACACACACACACACACACACAC